>NW_022985026.1:47296-159852 GCF_010015815.1 Dothidotthia symphoricarpi CBS 119687
ATAGTTACTAGAAATACTTACTAGTAACTCTATATTAACTACTTCTGCTTCTAGACTAGTTAGTTCTCTAAGCCTACTAGTAGGTATAGTTAGTGTATAGTTACTAGAAATACTTGCTAGTAACTCTATATTAACTACCTCTACTTCTAGACTAGTTAGTCCTCTAAGCCTACTAGTAGGCGTAGTTAGTGCGTAGTTACTAAAAATACTTACTAGTAACTCTATATTAACTACCTCTGCTTCTAGACTAGTTCTTCTACTAGTCCTCTAAGCCTACTAGCAAGTTAGGGTTAGTAGATAGGTAGTAATACTTAAAAATAAAAGAGTTATATTTTATTATATAGGAAGAAGCGCATTGTTA
Source organism: Dothidotthia symphoricarpi CBS 119687 (assembly GCF_010015815.1). Lineage (NCBI taxonomy): Eukaryota > Fungi > Ascomycota > Dothideomycetes > Pleosporales > Dothidotthiaceae > Dothidotthia > Dothidotthia symphoricarpi. Next base: position 47,658 of record NW_022985026.1, read on the forward strand.
GCCTCTATATAAACACCTAATTTTTACTGCTAGCTAACACTAAATATATAACTAGTGTTACTTTCTGCCTCTCTTTCTTTAAGACTTTACACTTATATTTAGTGTTAGCTTAAAACTACCTATTCTAATTTAGTATTAGCTTAAAACTTTCTATTCTAATTTAGTATTAGCTTAAAACTTTCTATTCTAATTTAGTATTAGCTTAAAACTTTCTAATTAAGATTAGCTCTATTTAACTATCTCTAAATATAAAACAGTAAATAACTCTTTAAATTCAAGAGATATTATATTAAAACTTTTACAAAAGAAAGTGTAGTATAGAATACACGTAATAGTAGTAGTATAGCATTATAAATCTAAGTTCTAACTATAATATTATTACTATTAGACCTCTGTTTATATTTTAATTTTTACTATATCTTACTAAATTTTAGAGGTGTTTACAACCTAATAGAGTATAATAAATAGTAGTATAGTAATAGTTTTTATTATATACTTCTAGTTTTTAACTACTATATAGTTTTATTATTAAGGTAGCCTACTCTTCTAGAGCTATTCTAGATCTATTTAACTATTTTAAAAGTTATTAAATACTTTATAGTTATCTAGGTTAGTATAGAGAGTATATATTAGGTCTAGGTAATTTTTATATCTAATTAATTTTTAAGTCTAGTTAATTTTTAAGTCTAGTTAATTTTTATATCTAGTTAATTTTTAAGTCTATATATTAGGTTTACGTAATTTTTAAGTCTACTTAATTTTTATATCTAGTTAATTTTTAAGTCTATATATTAGGTCTATGTAATTTTTAAGTCTAGTTAATTTTTACGTCTAGTTAATTTTTAAGTTAGTATATTATGTATAGGTAGTTTTTGCGTCTAGATATTGCGTCTACCTAATTTTTAGGTTTGGATTTTAGGTACTGGCTTGGTGTATACGTACCTATTTTTACGTACTTTTAGGTTAATAATTAACAACCTAATATTTCTAGACATACGAGCATACACCAAGAACACACTAGAATACGCGCTGGACATCATTACTAAAGCGAGGACTATCCGCCAGTGCTACGCGGCCATCGGGCTTAGTGGCGGCAGATACATTGGATTTAAGCTCTTACCGGAGGATCTGCAGGTCACGATGCGGAAGGCCGTCAAGCCGACGTGGGTCATGGGCTTGGAGGTGGCTGGGCTCGAGCTGGAGCTACTGGGAGGGTATTATCGCAGAGCGAACCCTGAGCTGCATGCCTAGCTTCATAGGTGGATCAAGCGCTTTGCCGCCTTGCTCAAATCTAAGAAACTGAGACCACATCCCATACACGTGAATCGGGGTGGATTTGCAAAGGTGATTGATGGCATGGGGGCTTTGCAGCGCAAGGAGGTATCGGCCCAGAAGCTGGTATATCCCTTGTACGATGACCAGACAGGAGGTATAGTAGTCATAGGCGACTTAAAACTTCCCTAGTCATGAAGAAATGCCATTGACTCCTTGATACTGGCGCGTATCGACTCTACGTAAGACATGCTACCCCGCCGTGACTTGACATCCTCTTGCGCCATAACGGCCCAAAACAAGCGTGCTCGATGTGCACGGGAGAAGATGCCTGGGGTAGCCTCGGTGGGTAAGGCAGCCGCCTCGCCCGAGAGGCAGTAATCGGCTGGAATGCCCATACAACGCTCTAGGGTTTGCATTTGGCCTTGAATGGCATCAAGAATGCCCATGGCATACGCCTTTAGCGGCATGTTCTGGAGGGAAGAGATGCCGCCAATGCGGAGTACCGATTTGACCTTGATAGACTGGTACGACTCGGGCGGCACCTGGCAGATGTATTGGTAGATGCGGTGGAATAGAGAGTCGAAAAGCCTAATCAAGGCAAGGTAGCTAGACAGAACCTGGAGCACAATCTCGGTGCTGAGCGTATCCTCGGTCTGCGTATACAAATGAGTCGCCGGTATCAGGCCCTGGATGATGTCGGTGAATTGTTTGGTACATGTCAGAAGTAACGCGGCCGGATTCTCGACGTCTCGGCCCGCGCCCCCATCTTTGCAGCCATGCAGGACCTGAGAGGAGTCTGCGTAGTATGCGTCAACCGTGGTAATGCGCTGTTCAACGTCCTCTCGGAACTTCATCAGCAAGCTTGCCGCGCTGGAACATTGCGGGAGGGGAGTCAGGGGCAGAAGACGCTCCTCATGATCGAGAAGCGGATCCATGTCCAGATCGAGGGCAGTGCTAGCGTCGCCACCCACGTGAAGCATTGCGTAGAGATCATCATCTGCACCGAGGAGCCCCTGGAGGATATCCTCACCCGACGCAGGGCTGTGATGCATCGAAGGTGAAGGGGAAGGGGAGGCGAAGAAAGCGGACATGTCACCTGACACTGCCCAGAAATCTGGCTGTGGTTCATGAGCGGCTGCCACTGCCATTATGGGTGCGTGGGACTCGACGGCATGCACGTCTCGCAACGTCGACTTGCCATGGGGCCCAGGCGAGGAGACGGCGAGACGATGCTTGGGCGGTCTTCCAGGGTGGCCGGGCGCGCCTGTCACGCATCGCGCGCCCATGTAGCAGCAGCGCGCGCAAGGCGCCATGCTGTCTTGGGCACGAAGGCATCGAACTCGTTTTGCTCTGCACTGGTCACAGGCGGAGCGCCTGACGGCAGGCTTGAGCATAGTTGGTACTGTGCTTAATGTTGGTATGGCTATTAAACGTGCAAAAAGTAACTTATCTGTTAAAACGTAGTATGTAGTGTAAAAGTTATAGAATTACTATAAAGGAGGCGCAAGCTCTATAGCTTACGCGCTAGTCTTAAACTAGTAATATAAACTAAGGAATTACTTCTTTTAACAGTCCCCTTTCTATAGGATATATATATATAGTAATAGAATATTTACCTCCTATAAGGATTTAATAGCCCTAGTTACTTTAAGATACTTACTAAGGTAGGTTTAGGTAGTGCTTTAGTATAGACATTAGCTAGGTTAGATACTAAAAGAATAAATTAGATATTAAAGTCTCCTAAAAGATATTACTCCCTTATAAAGTAGAAATAAATACTAATATATTTTAAGTAAATGTTAATTTAATAATCCTTAATAAGAGTAATAGCTAGTTAACTATTAGTAATAAAAGTAAAGCAGGGTTTAAGTTTTAAAGAGGGTAACTTAATATTAGAGAGTTCTTAGATAACTTATTTAGCCTAAAAGAAGTAAGTAGTAGAATATAAATATACTATATATTTAGCTTTATAGGTACTCTTTGCTACGTAGGATTATTATTTAGCTAACTAGAATATAGTAGACCTATTTAATTAGAAGATATATCTACTAAAAGACTTAAAGGTATCTAGATTAGAACCCTAGGATATATTAAAGAATATATTAACTAATACTTAGTAAGGAGTGTATTAAAATTCTAGAATATATTAATATATATATTAAACGTACTAAAGAACCTAAAGAGATAGTTTAAAATACTTTAATAAGGAATTAGAATTTAAAGTTCCTAGTATACTAACTATAAATACTAAATTAGGTCTAGTACTAATAACTAGATAATTTAGTAAGCTAACTAACTATTAAAAGTATTATCTAAGATCTTTATTTACTAGATACTTATTATAGTTAGGGAAGGAGTTAGTGTTAAGTAGAGTTTACTTACTATTATATTAGCTTATATTAAATCTATTTAGGATTTAAAGAGTATATTACTTCTAGCTTAGAGATATAAGGTATAGTTATATATTAATTTTAAGTCCTAGTAAGTAATAGGCCTAACTTAGGTCTTTATACTTAAGGTCCTTAGAGATAGTATTCTTAAAGTATTAAATTTTAGAAATAGGGCTAATAAGAAGAAGGTTATTAACGTAGATAGTAATAGCTATATACTTAATAAAGATATAGAGATTAGAATTAAGTTAAAAGTATTTATCTAAAAAGAAGTAGTTTTAAAGTATACTAAACTATTCCTTTCTTAACTATTTAAGGCTATAGAGAGTTTTCCTAAGTCTTAGGATTTTACTAGTTTAGAGGAAGTTCCTAGAAGGTTAATATATATATAGCTTCTTTATTAGGTTACTATTAAGGTATATAGTATTAAAATTAATTTAATAAATTTTATAACTGTATTAGGCTTCCTACTATAGTAGTAGATAGAGGCTGTTATAGTGTATAATAGGGGAATAAGTTTTAGTAAAATTTTAGCCTTAAACTTATAAGAAGCCTTAAGCTATAAGTTAAGCTTTAAATTAAATAATATCTTTAGATATATTATACTTAATAGTAAATACCTATTAGAAACTTATAATATATCTAGATTCTAAAGCTTTAACCTTAGTCTATATTCTATTCTCTGTATAGGATCTAAGCTTAGTTTTAATTACCTTTTTTTATTAAAGCTATTTATAGAATTACTAAGCTTCTTTTAGGAAATTTAGGATATTATTCTTAAAGTCTTATACTATAAATATAAAAGTGTCTACTTTATTAGTAGATAGAGTAGTAGTATTACTTATAGCTTTATATATAGGCTTTACTATCTAGCTAAATCTTATAGTAGTAGGTATAGATATAGAAGGAGTTAATATATTTAGTACCTTTCTAGTAGTCTATAAAGAAGTAATACTATATTAGACTAGGGACCTTTAGAGAAGTATAGGCGTAGGCCTTAATATTATTTATTTTACTAGTATATATAGAGTTTTAGGAATTAATACCTTAATATCTTTACTATCTCTAAGGGATTCTAATTTTATAGAGATAGGTAGTATTAATTTATTACTAAGGTTAATTATAGAAACTTTAAAAGATAAGGAGTAGAATACTAGGAACCTTATATCCTTAGACTCTAAGATAACGTGTCTAGAGAGAATATAGACTTAATAGATTTTAGAAGACTTTCTATACTCTATAAAGATTCTTAGCTCTAAGTAATATATAAGTTTAGTTCTTAGGGCCCTAGCTTTAAATAGGATATAAATATAGACTTCTAAGCTAAAGAAGTAAAGGTACTTAATTTCTAGCTTACTTCTAAAAAGGGTATTATATAGAGTCTTCTTAACTAAAAGGTAGGAGTAGAGAGTAATATTTTTTAGAAAAGTAGTAGTATATATTACTTTAGCCTAAAGCTTAAGATTAGAGTTAACTAAGATTATAGTTTAGGTAGTAGTAATAATTATATAGTTAAATTACTTAGTAGTACTATTACTTTTATAATAGTAAAGTAGTGCCTTACTATAGATAATATTAGATTTCTAAAAGTAGATCTAGAGTTTATTTACTATATACTTACTTCTATTATTAGAATAGAAGGTTTTAACTTAGGTAGTAAATTAGTATTCTAAGTAAGTAATAAAATCTATAATTATTTAAGTAGTATTAGACTTTTTTTTAAAGAAGTAGATCTAAGTAAAGTAAGTCTTTTTATTAATAAAGAAGATAAAATACTAGGTTTTTCTAATAGATAGAGTAGAAAACTTTTTTAAAAGGTCTAAATATATATATTTTAACCTTAAGGTACTATTTACTAGGAGGAGTTTAAGCTTTACGTAGACTAACTTAGATATTAGGTAAAGTTTATAGGTAAAATCTTAGGGCTTACTTAGAATTATATTAGTGTTAATATATAGTTATATAGGATTTCTAGGAACGTAGAAATAGCTAATAGCGTAGTAGAATTCCTAGTATAAGGTAAAATTTATAGATAGTAAGTTAGAATCTATAGTTTAGATTTCTATTATACCTCTAAAGTATTTTGCCTATATAGAATATAAGCTATTAGACTATATAAGAAAGAGGTTATCTCCTTAAGCTTAGATATTATACTCTTTATTATAAATATAAGGCTAGCTAAATAGTTAAGTCTACTAAAGTTCCTTACTATAAAGGATATTTATTAGTTTTATTATATATATTAATCTATTAGGTAGTTAATAAGAAAGGTAAACTATTCTTTAGCTATTAATTAGAAGCTTCTATTATCTAGCTATTATAATAGTACCCTACTAAGAGAATAGGGTAGTAAAATTATTAAGATTACTAGATATATATTATAAAGTACTAGAATTAAACAGCTATTAGGAGGGAGCTAAGGAGGTACTTAGTTAAGATAAGAACGCTGCTTTAGTAATAGTAGAGGATAAAGAAATAGTATCTATACTAACCTATTATAATTATTTCCTAAATTTATTTATTACTAAGGCTAAGAAGGCGTTTACCTTAGAGCTAGAGTTATTATTATTAGAGTTTATTATAAAATTAGCTTTAGTATAAGAGAGTTTTAGTTATTTAGTATTAAATTTCTTAGCTTATTTAGTGTAGAAGTCTTAGTATTTCTTAAGCTTTTAGTAGTCTTTATATAGGTAGCTAATAAAGGTAAAATTTTGTTTTTTATACTATATATACTTAACTAGTAATATCTAAGTTATAGATATTAGAGCCCTAGTATTAGAAGGTCTAGGCTAAGGTTTAGGGACTTAATTACGTAAGGTAGTATTAATAGAGTAGGCTAAGGAGTTAGTAATATTAATACTATACTTTTTAGCTAGATTAAGTATTTTAAGTTTAATCTTAGTAAATAAGGTAATATTTCTAGTTAAGAGATTATTAATAATATAATTTATAGTATCTAGTAAGGTAATTAGAAAGAAGGAGCCCTTAACCTTATTACTTTTAAATATAGTACTTATAGCTTTTACTATAGTTTATATAGAGGTTAAACACCTTTTAGCTATATATATCTATATTTAGTAAAAGTTATTAAGATAGTAAGTAAAGTTATTACTATTATTATAGCAGAGATTTATAAGGGCCCTAAAGAGGTAGATACTTATAGTACCTATATTATAGTTAAAGTAGGTAAATAAGTAGTCCTAGGTAGTAGAAGAGGAATTATAAGTTATAATACTTATTATAAGATTATTATATATAGTACTTATAAGTATTACTATAGCTTTAGTATCTAATATATTCTAGGTATCTTAAGGGTCTTTAGGAGTAATAGGGTAGAGAGTCTTCTTTAAGATTAGGTTCTAAATACCTACGTATTAGAAAGTAATTATTTAGGCTAAGTACTATTTAGAGTAGTTATTACTCTAGAGAGATAGCTTAGGTAGAGATACTAGGTTAAGCTTAAATATAAAGCTTATAGTAGGGTATATAGCTATAGTAAGAGGAGTTACTATAGTATACTAGCGTTTAGTAGTAATATAGATGCGTTATAGATATATTATTCTAGTAATAGGTATAGTAGTAAGCCTCTAGAAGCAGTAGGATTACTATTATTTATAGTAATAAGAAGAGGAGGATGTATAATAGATATAGTTAAGAAAGAGAATAATATAGAAGTATTATTATAATACGTAGAGTACTAGGCTTATAACCTGTTAAAACGTAGTATATAGTGTAAAAGTTATAGAATTACTATAAAGAAGGCGCAAGCTTTATAGCTTGCATGCTAGTCTTAAACTAGTAATATAGACTAGGGAATTACCTCTTCTAATATTATTAACTTATTAAGATCTTTACTGTGTAGGAGTATATAAATATACACTTTAACAACGTCTAGTTAGGATAGGCCGGCAATAAACGACTATAGTGGTTGTTGGGGGGTTTACTAAGCACACAAAACCCTTCTCGGGGGTTTAGGTTGCATGGCTAGCCAATTAGCAAAAGAACACCATTACCCCCCGAAGGAAAAAGCCCGAAGCAAAAAGTGGCACAATTTTTTGATCTCCTATCAAGTCGCCCTCTTTAGCAGCACGAAACACAATCTCTGGGTTTTACATATTAAACTTTAGTAACACAACGTATATAGCACTTTTCTTGGACTTGGAACTGTCCAAAGCAAACTAAAAAGGTGCGACTAACTCTAATGTTAATAAACTTGTTGTTCTGCTTACATCTCTTAAAGCTTTGCTATTCGTTTTATCGGAGTGGTACCATGGTAATAGCTATGAGACTTTATCCAAATAATCGCCAAATAGCATCGTGATATTGTCTAGCTATCAAGTCGCTCACTAAGAATATTAAACGGAGCACAGAAGAGAGATAGTTTGATGGTTGAGATGGTTGATAAAACAAGTGATCGAGGCATAAGGCCGAACTATATGCCCAAGGTAATTGGGATGGCTGGGGCATTACATCCTGTTCAACAAAGAGAACCCCTATCCATTAGCAGGCGTTCCTAGAAACCAAGGAGAAGCGCTTCCCGTGACCTGCACTTCTACTGCATGTTACCTGCCTCCTCCTCGGTAGGCTTGTCCTTCTTCTCCACCATACCAAAGTCAGTGTCGTTCTCCTTTCTGAGCGGTACCTGCTTCATGATAGCAGCAGCCATGAACCCCACCGCGCCAAAGGCAATGGCCACCTGCCAGGACCGCTGCAGTGCGGTGCTCTGCACAGAAATGACCTGAGCACGCGTCTGTGCCGAGAGCGAGTCAAGAAAGTCGACGTCAGCGGCCCCGTATGCCCCGCCCGCCATGAACTCGGCGGCCACGGCTGCGTCGCTGATGGCGCCCGAGCCGGCCAGCTGCGCGGCCCGGTTGGCGTAAACGGTGCCGGCGACGGCAACGCCCCACATGACGCCGAAGCTACGCATGAAGCCCCACGTAGCCGTCGCCAGCGCCGTGTCCTTGTCTGTCAGCGGGGCCAGCAGCGCCGGGAGCAGGGCCGCCATGCCAAAGCCCGCGCCGAAGGACTCGAGCACCTGGAAACCCACCCATGCGCCCGTGCTCGAATTCTCGTCAAGGAGCGTGAAGACGCCAAAGCCGGCGACGATCAAGGCAAAACAAAAGACGAGTATGGGCTTGTAGCGGCCGAACTTGCTGAGTAGCAGCCCACCGAGGATGGCGCCCGGGAGGAGTGCGAGGATGGTGGGGAGAAGATAGATGCCGGCGTGGAAGCCATCTACGGCGAGAACGCCTTGGAAGTAGACGGGGAGGAAGTAGAGGACCCACATAGTGACGGTGCCGTGGAGAAAGGTGAGGAGGAAGACGATGGGGGTCGTGGAATTGGCGAAGAGGTGGAGGGGCATGATGGGATTTGGCGTAAGTCGGGCATTGCCTTCAAGCACGATGAAGACGCCCATCGTGGCCAGACCGACAAGGAGCGGCACAAGGACTTGGTAAGATGACCACGGGTATTTCCCTCCTGACCAGCCAAGGGCAATCAGCACCGGGACGGTGCCGCCCATGAAGAGCATGTTGCCCAGCCAGTCGAGGCTTGAAAACTTGGTGGCCCACGTCTGGGATTTATCATACTTGACTTGCAAGAAGGCAACCAGCAGCACAAGCCCAACACCGCCAATGGGCAGAGCCATATAGAAAGCCCAGCGCCAGGTGCTGTAGCTAACGATCAGTCCACCAAAGAGAGGGCCGAGGGCGGCTCCGATGCCGACCATGCCGAACACGGCGCCCATGTAGGTTCCTCGCTCGCGGAGCGGCACCAGGTCGCAGATGACGATCTCGCAGAGGACGCCGATGCCCGCACCTCCGATGCCCTGTATCGCTCGACCGGCGATCATCGTAGCCATGTTGGTGGCTCTGCGCATCGCCCTTCTCGTCAGCAAAGATAATGATCTCCATAAGATGAAATAGCGCCCCAGCCAGATACTGGGGAAGCATAAACTTACCCGCCACAAACACCACTCCCGATCATGAAGAGGGCCCCGGATATAATGAGGGGCCACCGGCGGCCAAACACATTTGCAAGCTGGCCAAACATCGGCATAAGAGAAGTCCTACTTAAATTTAGTCCTAAGCGCGAGAGGTGGGGGGGCGGCGAGGCTTACATGGTCAAGAAGTATGCGTTAGACACCCAGATGAAATATTCGCCCCCATCCAAATCGGCAACAAGCGATGGCATAACCGTCGACGTGACTGTGGCTTCTAGAGATGTGAGGAGGCTGATGAGTGAGAGGACAACGATGATGGCCCAGAACCTGGGTCCCTTCTGAAACTTTGGCGTCTTCTTTTCCGTCATCGCATCCTGGGCATCGACCGAAGACTCTTTAGGCTCCATAATTAAAGCGGCCGCGTCTTGTTGTGTCATCGTGCGCGATAAGATTAGTTGTAGTAGTACCACGAGTAGTCGTAGCGGTAGTAGGTGCCGCTAGTATTATGGGAGGACAGGCAGGACGTGGGGTTAATACAAGGATTGAAGCAGAATAAGCAGAGAAACTGTAGGCCTCGACCAATTTAAGGGCGAATGGCGTTCGGTAATTATAGTGGCATGGTTGGAGTAATCTATGCTCTTTAGGTAAACACCGCGGAGGGTTTCGTTAGATAAATGTTTTCCCGACCTCGCAGGGTTTTGTTTTCTTTCGCGGATGGCATAATCAGGGGTTGCAGTAGTGGAAAACAATGTAGCGAGGCTCACGGTCTTCCTCTGGGTAGCTTAAGAGTTGTACAGTTCACAATTTGTCTCGAGCCCTGGAGATGTCTTAGTGAAAACCGCACCTCTAGTTACCAGTGATCGCAGCGCAGCACACTAAGGGGTAAGCATGTTTCTAGTACCTTATGTTACGATTTGCTTTCGCTGCAGACTCAAAACAATTATAATAACATAAGTGCTGACTACCTAATATATTGGGCTTATTTTTGGTATAGTAGGCAACTTGCACTTGACAATTATTCATAACTTGCGTTCCATCGCCCTGCAATATCATGTTGTAGTCTTTATACGCAATGGTGCGATCCCAGTTTACTATTTCCGGCGGATTTTCGAAGGGGATATAATTCGGCATTATTGCTCGTAAGCCCAGACCGGGGAGAAGGTGTTACATTGGATGCGAATGTGCTCGGTGTGGTGGTAGATGCCTGATACAACAACCAGGGGAGGAAATATTGTACGAACAGGTAGCCTGGAGATGATGAAGATGGGTTGTAGACAAGTGCGATGCGAACAGTGATGGTGGTTCAATGCGGGCGCCAACGGTACTACAAGTCAGCCGCCCCACTAATGTAATCGTGCCTGAGTCCGGAACGATGGCTCGTATGATACCTTCCTGAACCAAACCGCGACTTCGTTGTCTCATCGCGTGTGGGAATGATTGGGTAGAAGCGTAGTGCTCAACGTGCGGCATGCCATGTTGACATATAGGTACGGTGAAGGCAAAAGACCTCCGGAGGGCCCCCGTGTCGTGATGTCCCTCAATTTTGTCGTGCACTCACCGTTTTGGGGTGGGCAAGTGCTGTGTAAGTCTCATGTTATTTCTAGGTGCAGCGGTGTGAGGTCTAGCTGCTGGACCTCGATTGGTCTTCCAAACCTTAATAAGCCCCCAGCTTGTTACTCGTTTTTTTGTATCGCATTGCTACAAGAAATCAGATTACGCCTAATCAATGGCAACTGTGGCCCAATTTGTCTATTTGAGTATTCCTGAGACGCCTTTGATGCAGTAAGACGGAATTCAGGCTTGCAGTTCGCGCGAGTCATGGGAGTTGACACCCAATTGCGAGGGCGATGTCATCATGCACCTATTTATATTCTATTTACTCATCTAGCAACACGTGGCATTGCCATTCGTTCAGAACCTGAGATTCGTCCGTTTTTTCAAACCAGGTTGTCTCGAGAAACACCCTTGTAGGCAATATGTTTTGGGAGAAGCCGTTCATCCTTCTGGGGCTCTTAGCTACCGTCGATAACACGGCTCTAACTCTCTCCAAGCGGCTGGACATTGACGACCTGAATAGAGAATTTACATCTTTCTGAGCTGTTACGTGAGTCTCCCTCAGGTACAGAGTTCTGCCTTGATACCCGCATTGTGTGCACTGTGTTAATCCAGCAAAGCAAACGCGAAGGTTGATTGTTCAGATTTTTGGACTTGTACTAGATATTGCTTACAGCCCATGTCAAGCTAATAGCAGATTGTGCATGCTCTGTATACGAACATTCTTTCTAGGGTACACATACGTCACATTACCCAGAAATTCCATCGATTCTGCATGTTTCTCAATATGGTAGTCTCCAGGAGAGTTCGTCGTCATGTAAATGGGCCTCGTAACAGACTAGTACGGCTCAGGAACGCGGGTCCACTGACCTACGCTGAGCCCACTGATCCTCAATGATCTTCAAAACAAGAATAATCTGATCGGGACACTGTGGCTTAAGGCGGTAATGATCTGGGGTTTCCCTAACGCTCATCAGTTCCGACGTAGATATGATGTGAGAACCAGCGCAATTCCCAGAGCTACACAGCCAATAAACACGTTGAACAACATTAATCAACATTTAGTGAACAAGCTTCCTTGTTTTTAAGCCTTTTGGAGCGGCCGCAGCTTGCCGAGTCACCCGCTAATTACGTCATTGTGCGTCTGGTGGGGTAGCTGTGCTTCGATGTAAACAACAGGTCATGCCAACTTGTAGGTAGTTAAGAATTATTGAACATTATATTCTCTTCAAACGCCCTTTCCAATTACAAAATATTTCAATTTCATCAACAAACAACCCTCATCAAATTTCCAACTCTTCCAAAATGGATAAGGCAAAGGCAGTTATCGCGGACTTCACGAGCAAGTCCGGCCACCATGACACGACCACTCACGAGGCAGTTGCTCCCGCCGTTCACCATGAGACCGTCAAGCCTCATCATCATGAAGAGGTCAACACCGTCGTTGACAAGGAGGTTCACCAGGATCACTACCACCGCACAGTCCAGCCAGTACACGACCGCGAGATTCTCCCTGAGACACACACAGCCAAGCTAGGCGGTGTTCAACATCGGGAGTTTGACCACCGTGACCACGACACTACAAAGCATCACTTGGCTCAAGAGCAAGCTCAGTTCAGAGATGAGAAGCGCGTTGATGCTACCACAAAGAGTCAGAGCGTAGCTCCCACAGTCGGCGGTGTGAGTAAAGCCTATCATACGATGCAAACGTGGGACAAATACTAATTCACACTAGGAGCACGTACATCATCACATCCACGAAACTATTCAGCCAGTCATACATAAGGAGTCAATCCAACCTAATGTAGTGCACACCACTGTACCAATCCATGAGGTTCACCACCAAAAGGCCACTCACCACGATACCACTGCGCTACCCGCGATGTCCATGGATGAGTTCAAGGCTAAGGACGGAGTCCTTACCGGCCGTGAGGAGCGTTACGACGAATTCGAGGGCGTTCCCAAGGGTATTGGAGGTAGCACAGCTGGCGGACTTGGTGCTGCTCACGGCACTGAACATCGTGCTGCCCACGGCTCCGAACATGGTGCCGTGCATGGCACTGAACATCGTGCTGCCCACGACTCCAAACATGAGACTGGTCACAAGCCGAGTTTGATGGATAAACTGAACCCCAAAGTTGATTCGAACGGCGATGGCAAGGCTGGTTTCATGAAATGAGTATTTAATCCACCATAGCTGGGAGGGCGAAAAAGCCTTGTTGCAGTAAAATAGTTCAGGAAGAATAATGAGAACAGAATCAATGATATCTTCCAATCACTTTTTGCGTTCTAAATTGTAGTAGAAATGAGACCGCGACTAAGCGGCATGAAGGCACTTGAAAAGGGCGTTCAAAAATACCGACCAATAATGCTGTAGGCTGTCTACGGCACAGTGACGTAGGCCCCTTAGCCGATCTGTATTATCTGGGAGGTTATTGATCAGATAGCAAGTTTTAAGTAAGTAATAGCACTCATAACCATTCTCGAATTCAGCCCTGTCCCGGCTCTACTGTGACAAAAGCGGAGTGGGGTATCCCAACTGCATGTCTTATTGGTGATGTCATGTCCCAGCTTCTCGCGTCACGCATTGCTCAACCAGATAACAACATGATCTTCACGACCTTACCGTCATACCCTTATCCTATTCTGCTACCTATTCCTCATGTGCAACAATGCTCTCAGTCACAAGTCGCTCATTGCGCATCAGCTCAGCCCAGCGCTGATGCTAGATCGCTCGGGTATCATCGTCTCCACCAACGAAGGTGCCGTTCGCTTGATTTTTCCTCAACATCAAGATTCGCCTCCCAGCACCAACAGCTCTTTGCTTGGCAAAAGCCTTGTGGATCTCGGTATCGTTCTCCTGCCTGGGAAATCGCCGGTTTTCTGGACTTGGGATGAGGTTCTCAACGCCGCCAGAGGTAGAATCGAATCACATGACAGTGTGATGCGAGACGGCGGGGATGTTTCAAGCGTGGCACACACAATTATTCATCAAGATACTGAAGAGTTTTGGGATCACGAAGCTGAGCGGCAATCGATTGTTGAAAGTGACATCTACGTTACCCGACATACCCTGAAACAAGTCGGTCATGGCACAAATGAGTCCCCAATTCGCCCACATATGATCAGAGCCAGAGCGAATGTTCGTTGGCTTCCTTCAAGTTCTGAAGGTCACTACCTCGTTACATTTTGTAGGACGTCCTTACCTCAACGGAGTACAGCGGTAACGCCGAAATCTCGAACAGCATCAGTTGGCGGCGGGGGAAGTACCATTGCTAAGTTGCCTGACCCTGCATCTTTCTTTGCCTCGTGTTTTCCAGAAGATTTGGGTTCAACTTTCAGTCTAGAAATGAAAGATCTTATGCCAGATGCCTCCAATATCGCTTCTTCTATCGTTCCCTATATCGTATCGACATTAGATACAGATGGCCAGGTTTATCATCTCACGGACTCTTGGTATCACCTTACTGGACTTAGCGAAAGTGAGAGCCTCGGTAGCGGTTGGGCGTCGGCTGTGCACCCCGAAGACGTAAGTGACCTGTGGGTGTTCTCTGTAAGAAGCAAACACTGATAGCGTTGTGATGACGTTAGGTACCTGCGATGACTGTTGCTTGGGCTGATGTGCTCCGAAACGAAAGAAGTGACTGGACCTATCCAGCGCGTGTCCGGCGAGCCTCAGACGGGACGTACTGTTGGTTCTTGATCCGGACACAGCCCCACAGAGACGATTCTGGGAAGCTACTGCGCTGGTACGCGTCTATGATAGATATTCACGAATGGGTCATTGCCAGACTCGAAGCAGACAGGCAACGACAATCGATACTTACATTGTTTTCCCAAACAGACGTTATGTTATGGGGTATTGACAAATCAAATCACATATACATATGTGAGGGGCGCCTTGACTGGGACCCCACAAGAATTGTCGCCCTGTTGGATCGCCTACAACAAGGAAAGACCTCAAAGACTGCACCTATTGACAACGCGGCACCCTGCCCAGATCCTGATGCGGACAAAGAGCTCATCCTCACGATCCAAGCGGTGCTCGAGGGGCGTGCTTTTACTCCTACTGTTGAGCACTGGGAGGGGGACCGTTATTTTAGGACTCGCTTTGTCGCTGAACGTACAGTTCCATTTTATGATGCAGCTACGGGTAGAGAGAATTCGGTACAAGCAGCACTAGCCTTGACATTTGATATCACTGAAGAGAATGCCCGGGTGACGCTACAAAAGGAGAATGAAAGGTTAGTGACGAACGAAAAGGCCGCTGTTGATGCGAGCACCTTGAAAAGTCGGTTTCTTGCCAATGTTAGTACATGCTCTCGACATGGATTTACTCGCTAACGTGCCTTTGAAGATGTCTCACGAGATTCGCACTCCAATCTCTGGTATAATTGGTCTTAGTGAACACCTGTCCGATTGTGGTTTAACCGAAGAGCAAACAGAGTTCTGTAGCAGCATCCGCGAGAGTGCAAAATTCCTTCTCACAGTCATCAACGATGTTCTGGATTTCAGCAAATTGGAATCAGGACACATGGATGTGGAATCGATTCCCTTTGCACCCAACAAGCTCATCAGTGACACTATCATCCCACTGCGACTTCAAGCTGAGGAGAGAGGCATTGCTCTCAATTGGACATACAAAGGTCCATCCGAAGAGGTCCTGCATGGGGATCCGTGGAGAGTACGTCAAATCATAACCAACCTGATCTCGAATAGCCTTAAGTTCACACAAGAAGGTCGCATCGATCTCACTGTGCAACCCATTGATATCAAGGGCAATCAGCTGCTGGTTGAATTCATCGTACTGGACACTGGAATTGGTATCACGGAAGAGGCGATGAAATGCCTATTCAAGCCGTTTACGCAGGCTGATAATTCAACAGCTAGATTGTATGGAGGCACTGGGCTGGGTTTGTCAATCTGCCGACAACTTCTCGAGCTTATGGGTGGTCAGATTACATTGAAGTCTATCCGTGGGCAAGGGACTACCGCGACCTGCAGGATCCCATTTCGAAAGTTTGATGGCCCTCCTGGCGACATGGTCATGTCGACCTCTTTACCTGCTCGAGCAATGAGACAGGACCCAGCCAAGATAAAACCGAACACGGCGCCTCATCCTCAGCATGCATCACTCGAAGGCTCGAAATACGAACGCCTTGTTTCTTTGCAAGAGAACAAATCACCGGCCGACTACCACATACTTCTGGTAGAAGATAATCTAGTGAACCGCAAAGTTATTGCGTTAGCTGTAAAGAAGTTAGGGTATGCTGTCTCTACTGCATGCAACGGACAGGAAGCACTCGATTACCTGTGCAAAACATCTGTACAGCCTCGTCCCGATGCTGTGCTAATGGATTGCATGATGCCAGTCGTTGATGGCTACGAAGCTACGCGCAAACTCCGCAGCGACAGCGACATGTTCGACGAAGAAGTGCGTACTTTGCCTATCATCGCACTCACCGCCAGCGCCATCAAGGGAGATAAAGAGAAATGTTGGGAGGCAGGCATGGACGACTACTTGACTAAGCCTGCTGCAAGGGAAGATTTGATGAGGATGTTATTAAAATGGATTGCGCCTCAGGAACACCAAAACTGATGAACGGTTACACGATCGCTGATCTCCTCAACACGCGACTCCACGATCGATGTTGATGTGCAAACACTGGCTTCGCTCGAGATCTATAGCTGCTCAAGATTCTCGTTGTATTCAAAACTGTGATAAAGAAGAGGGGAACAGGAAATTCTATTCTGGCTAAAATTCACGGAGAAGTTACTTACATATACCTACCTATACTCCTGTATGAGAAGCCTGAGTAGATTCGGGATATCAAATCGGGGCTATTACCTACGACATACAACATCGACTGATCGTTCCTGGTGCTCATCAAGGGCCAAGCATCGGCTGTGATATTCTCTGTACATGCCTGTTTCCCCTTTCAATTGCTGCTCCGTTGGAAGCGACGTGATATCCCCATGCCCAGACAATTTACAACTGAGACGTCAGTATCAGCATCAACAATCTTCGTTGCAAGCTGATACGACTGCTTTTCCAGCCGAGGCAAAAGGTCTCTTTGACATAACGTAAGCTTGATTACTCACATCCCCTATTATACATGCTCTCCGTACGTTCTCAGTCCTTCTGGCCCTCAAGATTCAGCCTTTCAAACGCATGAGGACTTTATTGGAGGGCAGATATTTGGCCGCTATAACCTTTCATGCACCACAGTACGTTCCTCTATCGAAAAACTGTTAAAACCGAAGCAAATACCTACTGCTGTCAAGATATTAGTGCAACTTTCTCTCCATTTGCATTGTAGATGGGACTGCTGATGTGACCAGCCCGCAACCACAAGTGTATACGATCGAGTCGACCAAATCTTCACAACCGAGTAAGATGTACACTGCTACTCATCAACTCAAAGTGACATTGTGATATGAAAAAGATCGCTCGGGTGTGACCATTGAGAAGAACATGTCAAAAAGGCATTTGCCATTGGGTTGAATTGGGGCCAAATGAATGTACATGTAATAACTATCGTAGTCCAATTTTATAATGTTTGTTCTCATTGTCTATAGACACTTGACAAAGTGTCACTCTTCTTGTAGGGTACGTTGTGTTCGTCGAGTTCAAACATGGCAAATCTCTTACCTCAAAATCGTGTACCTCCTTGCCAAGGTCAATCGCAGGAACTTTTCTCGAATTGGACCGACACCCAAGGACTGTGTTGGAATAGCAGCCATATGTGTGGAAGATTCATTACAAGTCTGATGTTAAGTTGACTTTCGTTTTAGTCTTCGGTTCCGAATCCTACGTTCTGGCTACGAAGAGATCTGGATCTCAGATGTACAATATACACGAATACTGCGATGCCGCGCAAATTAACAACACATTTCTCCACAATTATCAGATTTGGGACATGCTGTCCTGTTCTTAAGTATGCTGTCGAGGACAAGAAACCGAAATTGATTCATTCAACTACCAATCTGACTACGTTTGGCAACTTCCCACTTTGACTTCCTCGACCTGCATTTCCAACCCCAAAAACCGATTCCACCGCTAAAAACGTTGCCACCTACGTTCCACCCGGCAGTTTGCAGCCGCCAAAGTACAAATCATCAGTCGAAATAACCTCCATCTGATGCAAAACGACAGAACTATCATATCGCGCACACTTGATCCAAACATGCTTAGAAAACAGCACCTTGGCGTAATAAGGATCAACCTGAAAGCTCTCCGTGACCTTCTTCTCGCTATACTCGGTGAAGGACGTGGAAGTGTTGTACGTGAACTGGTAGTTGAGGCTCACCGAGCCGCTTGCCAAGCCGATGCCGTATGAGGCCGAGACGTCCACACCAGTGCTATGCGTCATCTCCTCGCGCTCCTCCTTGCTCACGCCGCAGGTGATCTCTTGGGCGCGTGAGAAGGCGCTGGGCGTTTGGTTTGCCCATACGCCTTCCACGTACCACGCGATGGAGCGGCTGATGTCCAAGAACGGGTTGCGGATGTTGTCCAGACTGGCCTGATGGGTTGGGCCGAAGTAGCAGTGGAAGGGAAGTGTGACCTTGCACTGCTCTTGGTTTGAGTATTGTTTGCCTTTTTCAGGCAGCTTCTTTGCGTCAAGCGTTGGAATGGCCGTGTCGAATTGTTTGAAGTGCTTCCCTATGGGGAGCTGCAAGACGCGTGCAGCTTCGCCATCTGGCCGCGAGTAGTTGCCTTGGGTTCGGAATGTGTCGCCGGCGATGGGGAGATTCGAGGCACCATCGATACCTACGGTGTCAGTTTCGACTGACCAAAGGGAAACATCCTTGGCCGCGCCTGACTTGACATCATCCCAGACGCTGGTTGCGAGGAACCTTCCGTAGCCGACGAGGTCTTCGCGAACGCACCAGATTTTGTTCACATTGGGCTTGTTATGATCAGAGCCAACATCCCCCAATGCTACGTATCCTGCAGGGGGTACGGGGCGCCAAAAAGCACCGTTTTTAGTGGCGCCGGACTTGGTGTCCCTCCAGATCTCAGTGTAGTCGACTGGCCTGGCGACTGCTGACTTGGACGGCTTTGTATTGGGGTTTTGTCCCACAATCAGTGAGCCTCGCTTGCCGTTGATATCGTTGTGGTGTGGCTCTACGTGGCTTCCGACGGGGTAAAGGTCTCCCTGGGAGTTTGGGGTCCACACACCAACATCTCGACTAGCACCGCTGCCGGTGTCATCCCAGTTCCAAGTATAACTGGAAGTCATAGAGATCCTCAGATCACCATAGTCGAAGGTCTTGTTGGCCATTTTGGTAAGTGGATTGGGAAGTCAGATAGAGCGATAATATTTGAGATTGATTCTTGATGTATCAGGAGTGGGTGTGTTTGATCTCGGATGGATTGTGTGAGTGGGTGAGGAAAGCGGTCCTATTTATGTTAGATTTGATCTGGTAACTTGTTCGCAGAAAGTTGTTGACCTTGCCGTGTTGCATTCATCACTACTCGCAACTCAACCCCATGCTCGGACTGGCCCGCCGGGTATGAAGGGACGGGCCTTTGAATCGGGTACAGGTGCATTCGGGTATCGGGTTAAGCTAGCGCTAACGCAACATGGTGTTGGACGAAAGTGGCGAGAATGCTATGCAATTGGATCGACTCTTCCTATGTGTCTCGTTATCCAAAAGAGTGTCTCTTCGTCTTACATGCAGCACATCGGGTTGAGCTTGAGATGGCGCTGTTGCATGACAAGACATAGATTTTCGCGCCTAGGTTACACCACTTTGAAAAACAATAGAGGGTGCTTGATGGTGTGCATGAGAATAAGGAGTCTTTTACATAATGGTAAGACTGGTGATATGTTGGAAGAAAACGCATACTGCTTGGTAGTTCTTTGATCTCACGATTGAAACGAAGTTTGGTTAAACAATGGTGGTTACCACAGGTTTAGTGTTCAGTTATTGATTCGTCGCACTTCACCTGTCGATTGGACTGTATCCTAAAACGAGTACAAAATCACGTGCGTCTCTGATTCCGGTAAGTTTGGTCACTCGCTAGGGATCCATTCGACAGCCATGCGCTACATCGAGATTGTCGGCGGAGCTGCGAAGAAGTGCATCTGTTCGAACGCTGAGTGCGCTGGCTGACACGCTGTGACACTTTTAACCCCTCTATAGCGAATATGCGTTTACGTTGCATCGACGATATCGCTGGGCCGATGATGTGGGAAAGTCGAACCACAACCAAGGCCTAAGAGAGCAAGCAAGAGGGCGGGGTCACCGCAAGAACGCGGATCATGCCTAAGTTGTGTTGATTACTGCTAGGCAGATTGGAAGAGCCAGAGACTGGAACAGACAAGCATTACGCGTTGGGAAAGTGCTTGCTGTTGAACTCGTCGACGATCTCTCGCGCTGCTTTGACTATCTCCACTGCCCCAGGAGAATCCGAATGACAGCAAATGGAGACCTCATGATCGCCCACCGGGAGCTGCAGCTCCTCGCCAGAGACTGCTGTGACAGTCGCATCCTCGACTTGAGTCCGTACATGCTTCTTGATGTCGTCGGGATGCCATGCCTTTTTCTTCCGGTCGATGACAAGCGTCTTGTCGCTGTTGTACTTGACGTCCCCGTAAAGCTCGGCGACAAAAGGCAATCCAAGCTCGTTTGCAACTTCCTCATGCAGTGTGCCGGCCAGCCCAAATACGGTTGTACCCTTGGGCACAGCTGCATACACTGCTCGACAGACTTCTCTGTCCCTATACATCATACCATAGAGCGCGCCGTGAGGTTTGACGTGGTGTAATGGTATAGCTTCTGCGTCCAAGAACGCCTTGAGCGCCCCGATTTGATATCGCACCGCGGCGGTCAATTCTTCGGGAGCCATCTTGATCTCACGGCGACCGAAGCCTTGAATATCGGGTAGCCCAGGGTGAGCGCCGACTGCGATGTTGTGCTTTTTGCACGCGAGGACAGTTTGATGCATTATGAGAGGGTCACTGGGCTTCATGTATTAGCGGAGCTCATGGAGTCGCAAAGGCAGGTACGTACCCAGCATGGAAGCCGCAAGCCACATTCGCATAATCAATGAGGGGCATCAGCTCATCATCAGGCCCACACTTGAAGTTCCCGTATCCTTCGCCCAAGTCGACATTGATCTTGACTGGATGCTTGATCGTCGGCATCTTGGTGTTGCGTGTCGTGGTGGCAGGATCGTAGATGCTATGCTGTAGCTTCATCGTTCGCGACCCTTGCCATCAACCCCACCTTTCAACGCAATCAAGTGACGTCGATCATACAAGCCGTCACTTGCCGAAACAATCGCATGTCGCAAAGCGGGGATGTCAAGGTAACGGCGCGATAAGGGCGAAGGCGCGAGGAAGGAGGGGTTGCCGTGAGAATGAGGCTCGGCGCAGCATGTTGTGACCACCCTCGGGACATAGGACAAAGTCCTGGATACACGCTGTGCTAAGGAGCCATGGAGAAAATCAAGACGCTGCTGATTGCGAACCGTGGCGAGATCGCGGTATGTTCAGAGAGTAAACAAAGCCTCTTATCGATAAAGGTTCGTGCTCACATTTCCTCACGTGCCAGGTACGCATAGCAAGAACTGCGAAGAAACTCAGCATCCACACCATCGCCATCTACTCAGAAGCCGACGCTGCATCTCAGCATGTTCGCGATGCCGACGAAGCGGTGCTGTTGCCGGGGAGCAACGCGACAGCTTACATCGACGAGGAAGCTATTCTCCAGATAGCGAAACAAAAGGGAGTAGACGCAATCATCCCCGGCTACGGGTTCCTGTCCGAGAATGCTCATTTCGCGCGACTGGTGAGCGAGGCGGGCCTCGTATGGGTCGGCCCTTCACCGGAGTCTATCGAGGCATTCGGTATCAAACACACCGCAAGAGGCCTGGCTGAGAGCGCACACGTGCCCATCGTACCAGGCACCAAAGGGCTCGTTGAAAATGAGGAGGCAGCTGCATCAGAAGCTGAGCGTATCGGTTTCCCCGTCATGTTGAAGGCAACAGGTGGTGGCGGTGGCATGGGCCTCATCACCTGCAACAAGGTCGAAGAAGTGCGTGACGGTTTTCGAATGGTGCAGTCGCGTGGTAAGACGCTCTTCAAAAATCCAGGTGTATTCATCGAGGCCTTCTTTCCCGCGAGTCATCACATTGAAATCCAAGTGTTCGGCAATGGGCAGGGTCAAGCCATTCACTTTGGTGAGCGCGAATGTTCTATTCAACGACGCCACCAGAAAGTCATCGAAGAATGCCCAAGTCCTTTCGTAGAAAAACATCCCGAGTTGCGACAAAAGCTAGGCGATGCGGCGGTTCGCCTAGCCGAGTCAATCAAGTATGGTTCCGCGGGGACTGTTGAATATCTTGTGGACGACAAGTCGGGAGACTTCTTCTTCCTTGAGATGAACACGAGACTCCAAGTCGAGCACGGCATTACCGAGCTATGCTACGATGTTGACTTGGTAGAACTCATGCTCAGGCAAGCTGATGCCCAACTTACAGGCAAGGGTGGGCTTGACGGCGAGACTCTGAAGCAGATGCAGCCACTGGAGCCTTCAGGTTCAGCTATAGAGGCCCGTGTCTATGCTGAGAACCCACTGAAAGACTATGCTCCTTCACCTGGGTTGCTTCAGAAGGTCGAATGGGAAGATGTCCCCGGCAGTCGCGTTGACACATGGGTGTTCACAGGATCGCGCGTCACTCCGAACTACGATCCTCTTATTGCAAAAGCTATGGTTCACTCTACGAATAGACAGGACACAATTGCTGGCATGAAGCGACTCCTCACTCAATCTTCCATTTGTGGGCCACCTACAAATTTACAATTTCTCGCCAGCATCCTGAACGATCCGCGCTTCAAAGCGGGCAATACAATGACCAGCTTCCTGCAGGATTTCAAGTATAACCCGCACGTAATCGACGTGATCTCGGCAGGCGCATACACTCTGATTCAGGACTTACCTGGTCGACCAACTGTCGGCAAAGGCATACCTCACTCCGGGCCGATGGACCCCATGGCATTCCAGATCGCGAACATACTCGTAGGAAATCCGCGTGGTAAAGAGGGCTTAGAGATCACACTAAGCGGACCGGAACTACGATTTGTTGGTCCTGTTATCGTTGCGTTATGCGGTGCACCCATGGAAGCCGTACTTGATGGCAATGACTTTCCCATGTGGACAAGTGTGAAGATCGAAGCTGGCCAGAAGCTCAAAATTGGAAAGACCACTGGTGATGGATGTCGCTCGTATCTGGCTGTTCACGGGGGGTTTCCTGCAGTTGCAGACTACTTCGGCTCAAAATCGACGTCTCCACTGGTTGCAATTGGTGGCTATCAGGGTCGGGCACTAGCACCAAGCGACTTGCTGCAAATCTCAGACAGCCTGCCAGATAACTTCACATCTGTCGTCCTTCCAGATAATCTGCGATTGACATATCAATCGAAATGGGAGATTGCAGCCATGGTTGGGCCTCATGACGAGGGCTACTTTGATCCTAACTTCATCGAAACTATATATGATACGGAGTGGAAGGTCTCACACAACGCCTCGCGCAGTGGTATCAGGCTCGTCGGACCCGTACCCAAGTGGGCGCGAAAAGATGGTGGCGAGGGTGGTGCACACCCAAGCAATTTGATCGAGTACGGATACCCATTGGGCGCTTTGAACTGGACAGGAGACGAGCCATGTATCTTTCCTGTTGACTGTCCCAATTTCGGTGGCTTCACGAGTAGCACAACGGTTATCAGGGCGGACTGGTGGAAACTTGGACAGCTCAAGGCAGGCAATACTTTGAGGTACATTCGCGTTGGCCTTGAGGGAGCGTTGGAGGAGAGGAAGCGAAATGAGGCCTTTCTCGATTCGATTGAGCAAGCGATCAAGTCCTCCAGCGGGTTCGACAAGATAGAAAAGCTCGATGGTGTGAGATTCGATGAGCGCGACGGCGGCAAAGCGGTGGTATGGGAGAAAGAAGGCGATGGAAATACTCCCAAAGTCAGATACCGACAGGGAGGCGATGATCACCTGCTCATAGAATACGGCGACGAGTCTTTCGACCTCAACCACCGTTGCCGTGTCACTGCTCTCGAAAACGCCCTGCATTCTGACTCAACGCCTGAAAACATCAAACTCAACCTCTACAACACTGTCGGATGCTGCACAACGCTTTTACTCTACTACAATGGTGCCAGCCTTCCTCGATCAGATCTCATTGCGCACCTGCAAAACATCGAATCACAACTAGGCGATTTGCGCGCCACCAAGGTCCCCACACGCATCTTCAAACTCCCCATCTCCTTCGAATCCAAACTCCAAGACGAAGCAACCCAGCGATACATGATGAACCAACGTCCTCACGCACCCTATCTCCCCGACAACCTCGCATTCGTGGCAAAGAACAACGCCTTCTCGTCTCAGCAGCTCAAAGATATCTACCTCACAGGTCAATTCATGGCGGTCGTCGTTGGCTTCTTCTGCGGCAACACAGTCTCGCTACCTGTAGATCCTCGCCAGCGTCTCTCCGCGCCCAAAATGAATCCAAGTCGTGTCTTCACGCCAGAAGGAACGGTGGGCTGGGCAGGAAGCTGCATGTCGATTTACCCCGTGGATTCGCCTGGCGGGTACCAGATGACAGGTCGCACGGTGCCGTGCTGGGATTACTATTCGTATAAGCCTGGTTTCGTGAAAGACGCACAGCCATGGATCTTCCGTGACTTCGACATCCTGACGTTCTATCAGGTTAGCGAGCAGGAACTCGATGGCTTGCTGGCTGATTTCCGGGCAGGCAAGTATGACTGGGAATACGATGAGTTTGAGTTCGATATGGCGGAACATAACAAGCTGCTGGCGAGCACTCGCGAGGAAGTCGCAGAGATAAGAAAGAAGCAAGCTGTCGCGCAAGATGAGATGACGAAGGCGGAGAATGAGAGCTTGGAGCGCTGGCGAAAAGAGAAAGCCGAAAGTCAGGTCGATGAAGGGACGGTGGAGAAGTTGCTTGATGATCCAAACATTGTAGGTGTGGAGGCACCGGTTGATGCGAATGTCTGGAAAGTCGAAGTCAAGGAGGGGGATAATATTGATGATGAAACTGTGGTGAGTGACCTGCATCTATTGTGTCGCTAGCGCGGAGCGTGTCGCAATCGTCCTCAAAACACTTTTCAGTACGACTCTTTGCGAGTATAACATGCTGACGCGGCGCAGATTGTAATTCTCGAAGCGATGAAGCTCGAGATTGCTGTGAAGACACCGGAGTCTGCAGCACAGGCAGGGAAGCTGAAGGTAGAAAGGATACTGGTGAAGTCTGGTGACACGGTAACGGCTGGACGGCACTTGGTCTTGCTCCGTGTTTCGAAAGGGTGAAGTGATGCGGGTCAGTAGATGAAGCAGTTATGTCGGTTGTTTGTGATGCTTGCTATAGCTATCCGAACGGCTTGAACGCGAAAATTTTGACACGTATATCTATCACAGCATCTAGAGTTTATGCTGTACATTATTCACGCAATGCATACTTATTCCCATGAGTCAAGAACTCAATAAAATCCTTTCACTTGAGACTGCACTCATGATTGAGCGTCAAGTAACTAGATAGGGCAATACCGCTAACGTCGCGACTCTAGGCTTGAAAAAGTCTTACATTGCACGAAATATTGTGATATTCTATTTTTCCAAACAAATTCCTCACTTACAGTGAGGTTTCTTCTTCTCTACCCAGGTCTACGCTGGATACCTCGCTTTGATAGCATCATACTCCTTCTGCGTAATCTGCGTCACAGAGCCATGCTTCAGCCCCGCAGGAAACCCGGTAGTGTTTGACGCAGTCCACTTCCCTAAGCTTACAGATTCAAAAGGAACATACTGCGTATAATTGTCCAGAAGCAGATGATACTTCCCAGCCACCAAGTTGTCCGCATACGACGCCGTGCCCTCCCACGGACTTCCAGAAGTGACGTATCCGGGAACTCTCGTCCACGATCCGAAAAGGCCACCAGTTGTGTTTTCCTGGTAAACTTGGAGGGTAGTCTCGTTTTTGATGAAGCGCGAGAAGTGGCCGGGTTTCCCGAGGTACTGGAATTCCTGGTCGATGACGGGGGTTCCCGCCGGCGCGACGTAGTCCTTGGGGGTGCTAAAGGTAGAGAAATCTTTGGTAGTTGCGTAGCGAATGCGGTCGAGTCCTGCGGTTCCGGTGTGGGCGGTGTCTGAAGAGGCATAGAGGCGTGAGGCCCAGAAAACGTAGAATCGTTGTGTTGCATCGTCCCATACTGCGGAGGGGGCCCATACCATGCCGGCAGTGGCGCCTTCGATGCTGTGATGGTGTTAGATCTGAGTCATGGGGATGCGGAAGTGACGTTGACTAACGTTTTCAGGCTCGAAGATGACCAATCAATGAGGTTGCTTGATTTCCAAACAACGATGCCACGACTACCTGTACGGGTTGCTGCGTCCCAGGAGAAGCCAGAAGCATTGATATCTAAGTCTGTAGCGATCAAATAGTGTTGGGTGCGAGCGCTGTTTGATGCCAGAAAGACATCCCGTACAGCTTTAGTGCCGACTGTCGAAGTCAAGACAGGATTGCCCTTGTTCAGTTTGGTGAAGCTCGTGGGCGAGTTGCCATTCGAGAGGTACCACTGAACTGTCGGATTTACATCCGAGAACGTCGAGATGAGATACCCGGCATAACTACTTTGGCGTCTATCCTGCAGAGGACTTGCGAGGGTGATTTGGAAAAGAGCTGAAACAGCTGCTAGCGAATATGTAAAGAACCTCATCTTGAAGGATTGCTGCAAGATCACGAGCGCATATTGATCATCTATATACAGTATCTTTTCAGACGGCGTTCCGCCATTGACCAATGGACGGAAAATCTCAAGAAGTAGATCTCGTATATGTTGAAGATCTCCGGGCTTATGTTCCCCGCATCTATACAATATTCCGTAACAGCTAGCTGTATTTGGCAGGAATCTGGGGTTGGCGTCTGGGCGCGGACATCCCAAATTACGGCACGTTGTTGCCGGAATTGGAATGTCTCTGGACCTATGGGATATTGTTGCAAACTACACAAATGAGAGTTAGGGCAGCTCAGTTTCATTTGACTGATTTTCGGAATGCTGTCGTTGCAATGGTTTGCCCCTGCATCAAAATACGTGGTTTCTTGTGAGTTCGTTTTATGCCCGTTATGGATGAGACAACGTGCAGTTTGCCGAGGCACGGACTGCTGCTGATACATTTCTACCACATGACTACGTCATACTGTTAGTGACATGCTGAATTTCCGAGAATCACGTTCGTACGTACCTTTCTTATTTCTTTTAATTAATGAGGGTTTTCACGGCTGAAGCGGACTTCAAACAGATGTCTGAAGTTCTATTAAAGAAAGATGTAAAGAGGTTACAACGAAGCGCAAAACCGCATGTACTGTCCATTACGGAAGCTCAAAATGCGACTTCCAAGTCATTGAGTGACTTTTAAATCAGAATGGATGTCAGCATGACTTACATCGAAATAAACAAGAGCGTGCTTACTTTGACACGACGTTCTACAAAGGTATCAAAACCTCCAGGGAATCAGACTTGATATCTGGTCGCCAAAATGACTATGTTAGAAGTATCCCATTCACCATGGTATTCTGCTAATCCAACGTTTGATTAACTGCGTCTAGGAGTAGATTGCAAGAGATAGAAAAAGGAAGAGAGACTGCATTGCGAAGATCTGGACTGTAGATTCCCTTGAAAGCATTGTCATCTCAGGATTGTATACATTTCGATAGACTACTAGCTTTACATGGGATACCTCATGATACATATCACCCTGAGGCCGTAGGTCTAGGCCTGACGCTTTTGCTCATGCCAGAGAACTTGAGTCAACCGACCCGCCCAAAGCTGTTTAAGAAGCCTCCCGGCCTCGCCCTCGGCATGCAAACACACACTGAATGAAACCTCGTCATTCTTAGCCACAACCCAGATTCGCGAGACATAGATTCCAATATCTTTAGGCAGAGTCACCGGGTGTCCGCAGGTCATCACTCGACGCACACTACCATCAGCTTGCTTGAACACCTCCCCATATGTTTCACTTATGACCTTTATAATCGCTTCCCTGTTGTAGTTCAGGTATGCGTGGGTTTGAGCAACAAACTGACCCAACGTGATTGGGCTCCCATCCTCATTGTCGATTGTCAGGCGGGCTGGTGGCTGGTATTGATACGGGTAGTTCATGCCCTTGTCGAGATATCGCTGCTCCTCTGCGTATTTGTCTTCACAGACATCAATACCCACCTGGATGCGACTCAGCGGTGGATCGGCAAGGGACTCGTCCGCAAGAGGATGGCCGAGGAACAAAACGTTTGTGGTCTGATCGTGGGGACCAATTGTGATTTCGATATGCTCTAAGGTGGCCGAGATGTTCCAGCGCAGGCGGAACAGAAGATCCTGGCGGATGCGATCATCTAGATCAACAAACATCCCGTGGTCTGGCGTTGGAGCAAGGTATGTTGGAAATAGAATTTTGTGTTCGGATGTGAAAGCGGTGTGACATGCGGCGCAGCTTTATAAAAACTCTCTGCAAAGGCTAGCTCCACCTTACTGATTGCTTGGCGATGCAATACTGAGTTCATATCTCACGCCACGTGAGTTCAGACCTGCAAGTTCAGCACCACCCACTAATTTCACTCCTTCACATTGCTGATAGCATTGACACCAACGCTTATGCCTCGTGCGTTTTCTCTGAAACCTCAGTGTGACATGCGAACAGGTTGTTATCTCCAACCAATAACTCCGTCTCCTTCTCGGTTCTTTCACCTATCTCCTCTGTAGCTACTTAGTCAAGATCTAGCGATACTGGCAGGTTTGCGAGCTGTGTCGATAAAACTACATACTTGCGCCGTCTTCTTTAACGCAAAGTGCTTTGGCATAGTTTTGCAAATCATCTCACTTCCGCATGTCGTGCCTTCAAGGTTTGTTTCGTTTTCCTGATTTTGGCTCCTTTGTCACCCCAGAGTGACTTCTCACGGTCGCTTTCGCATTGGCATATTGGTCTCCCTCTCGATGCTCCGTCTTGTTGTTGTGAAGTTTCTATGCGCCCGCAGTCGTCACAACATCGAACCTGACCTCGTTTCTCGCATCGCTCGCAAACTACGAGCACGAGATGGCACCCTGTTCCAGCACACTTTCCGAGGCGATCCTCCGATATGCCGCACTCGTGACAAGTTGATACTTTCTTTCGAGTATCGGCGTCCATACTTATTGATCCTCGGCCATCGAACACATAGTTTGTTCCTCTGAAAAAGCTGTCCTCTTGCGTTTTCCTTCCCGCCTCGATTTCTTGCTGTATCCATGCCTGATATGCCACGATTCCACCATGAAGAGTGTATACTGGAGCATCGCTACGGTCCCCTTCTGCGGCCAAAGCCTCCTGCATCCAGCGCGCGCCTTTCTCACATCGAATGCCACCCGTACAATAAGTGGCGATTGGCTTTTTGTAGATCTCGTTTCCAAGCACATGTCTCGCCACGTACCCGGGCCATTGACTGAACCTGCGCACCGCTGGTCGAACAGCTGCTTCGTCGTTACTCGTGACAAAATAACCGATTCGCGACTCGTAATGATTCCGGACATCGATGAGTGGTATTGAGCCTTCCTTGCAGATTTCGTGGAATTGCTCTGGGGAGAGTGAAACAACATTTGACCATGACGCAGGTGAGTAGTTCGTGATTCCTAGCGGTGTGATCTCGGCTGTCACTCTGACAGAGGCACTTCCACCAAACGCGCAAGCACAGCCAGCTGTAGGTTTGAAGAATGCATTACGTGCTTCCACAGTCGATAAATCGATGCCAGAAAAAGCCCAATGGTTGCGACACTCCTCTATGTATCCCTGGATGAATGAAGTGCTTCCGCCGAGCGTGATGTTGAAGCCTTCCTTTGCGATCCTGAACTTGCCACCCAGATCGAACCGCAAGGCGAGGTCTTTGTGAAAGTTAGCCAGCGATTGAGGATCCTTGGCGTGCGACGAATGTTCTGATAAGAGCCTGGGTGAATTTTCCCAGTAGCGGTAAAAGAGCAGGACTTCTCCGCCCAGCGCCTGCGCGGGACATGTGCACGTGTATGACACCGGATCGGAATTATCATGTGTTTTCGAACCCATATCCAAAGCGCCGGGATGTGATGCAAGTGATCCTGTAGGTACGAAAGAAAGCTTGAACAACGCAGCGAGTCAGATCGAAGTGGAGCGCGTCAGGTCGCGCAATAATTGTGCTAGATGAGGTAAGCGTAGCCCCTGCAACCATAACCACAACCGAGCTCTCGGTTAGTCGAAATACCCGGAATCAAGGTCTGTTCTTTGCAGCAACACAGCAACCCTAACGTGCAAGATTGAAAGTACTACGAATATATGCATGCTGGTAGGCGTATACAAACAACGCGTAAGGCGTAGGAATCTGACAGTTTTTTTGAATGTAGTTGTCAAGCTGTTGTAAGAACCAAGTACTCTTGTTTCTTCTTTTGCTTGCACAGAGTACCTATGCCCATTGCTGGTAGAATATCTGTCAGCGACTCTCCCAAAATCCATGTGCCCATATCGATATAAATAATGTGAAACAAACGACATAGAGAAACTTGTCACGTAATCGTTTAGCGAAGTTCGGCTTCGCATTGTTCCATAAAGGGCCAACACGGGCCGAATTTGCCGTTGCCGACGTTGCAGGCGATCTTCGTCATCATCACAGCAATTGGCTGCAAGAGAGAATTTTTCGAATTTCGAGCCAGTACTTCTTTGATCGCGTATGGTTACTCGATTGGGGAAGAAGAACAGTGATATTGGGCGCTACGGGAATAATGGGTATATTTCCGTCTAATTTTGGTGATGCAACCTCAAGCTATCGTCCCATTACAACCCTTCGCTACCCTATTTTACCAACTGTTTGAGATCCCACGAAAACAGGTATAATGGAGAAGCCTGCTAATAGCGACATGTATGATCTGGAGGAGCAGGTCATCGCCGACGAACAGAAATCTGGCACGAGCGCATGGCCAAACCCAAGCGATGACGAAATCGAGCGAACCTCTGGGACGATGGAAGAACAACAGCAACCCACAACTCCGCCAAAAGAGCATGCGTCTGGCCTTGCAAAGATTCTATCGCGAAGGTCTGTAGTATCGTCGTGGAAAGATCCGGGGCCTGCACCTGACGGAGGCTTGACCGCCTGGATCCAAGTTTTTTGTTGCCACCTCACCATCTTCACAGTAAGTCAAACCGGCTAAGCGATTAAAACACAGCATTCCATTAACAAACGTCGAGACCTTTGGCTTCTTTACTTCGTATGGAGTATATCAGACGTACTATGTGAGCGATTTGGGCATAGAGCCGTCGACGGTTTCCTGGATAGGCTCGATACAGGTACTCTTCCTCTTTGGCATTGGGGCAATTAGCGGCCGGGCGACAGATGCTGGTCTATTCCGACACTGTTACATCGCGGGCGCAATGTTCCAGATGCTGGGCATATTTACAATGGCCGAGTCGACAAAACTGTGGCAACTCTTTTGTTCCCAGGGCGTGTGTCTCGGGATCGCGAACGGACTGCAATTTTGTCCTGCCATGTCTCTGGTCTCCACGTACTTCGTAAAGAAACGCGCATTTGCCCTTGGCTTCACTGCCCTTGGATCGTGCACAGGCGGCATTGTATTTCCGGTCATTGTCCAGCAATGCCTGCCACGCCTCGGCTTTCCATGGACAATCCGAATCATCGGTTTCATCATGCTGGTCCTCAACATCGTCACAATCGCGTTGTACCGCACACGTCTCCCGCCTCGGAAAACCGGACCACTCGTTGATTGGGATTCCTTCAAAGAGGCTCCCTATTCGCTCTATTGTGCCGGAATGTTCTTCGCATTTTTCAGCCTCTACTTTGCCTTTTTTTATATTGGCTCATACGGTCGCAATGTCTTGGGCGTTAGCTACCAGCAGTCTATCAACCTTCTCTTGGTACAAGTCGGCATGGGGTTCATATTCCGTCTCCTCCCGAGTTACTTTGCGGACAAGATAGGGAGTCTCAACGTTCTGATTCCGTTCGTCTTCATCTGCAGCATCATGATGTTCGGATGGATTGGCATACACTCTGTTGGCGCTCTGTATACGTTCGCGGTCATTTACGGATCGGGTAGTGCAGTCATTCAGTCGTTATGGCCTGCTGCCATTGGTGCGATGAGCCGGACGCCTGATCTGAACAAGTCCGGAGTCAGGATGGGCATGGCGTTTACTATTGTGAGCATTTCAAGCTTCACGGGTCCACCGTTAGCGGGTGCTCTGATCCAATTGAACGGCGGGAGCTACACCTATGCTAATATCTGGGCCGGGACTTCCTTTTTCATTGCAGGCTGTTTACTCATCGCAGCTCGTTGTTCGGTGGTGGGGTGGAAACTGAAAGCTAGAGTTTAGGTATGTTCTTGGTTGATCGAAATACCAGGAGTTAAGGTGCAGCATAGTCTTGCAACAGCGCGACAACTACAAGTAGAATTAGCATAGAACTCTTATGTCAGGATATCTCGATGTATGTGCCTAGTAGGCACGTTTGTAAACTTTATTAGTGTAGTTTTGCTGCTTGTAGGAGCCACAGAGAACCCAGCTTACTTCCCGCTTCTGCAGGTGTCTAAGAGGCGTGTTTGCATTTGGAAGGCGCTTAGTCACGTTGATATCGACATCTTGGCTTGTATAGCATCTGGTTTGCATAGCTACACGGTTGGGCATCTGGCGAAGAAGTGCAGAGTGAGTAAGAACACAGGTCATGCAAATACGGCACCAAGTCCAACAAACCTTGCAGAACACAGATGAGACCATGTATCAAACGTCTGGCATGAACTATGGTCCTTAAAGTAACAGTCGGATATTAATCAACGTCAGTCATGTTCTAGAAGCACTTTCTAATCAGGCATGAGCCTTTTTTGTGGCACAAGAGGCAGAAAAAGCGGATGCTACTTGTCGTCGCTCACTGCTTGAGCCACAACTGAGTCCCCTTGGTAAGGCTGGCCGCCATTCTGTCCTTGCACACTCGCCAAACTAATCGGTACAAGTCTATTTACAAGACGAAACTACAGCTAATGCACTGGCTTGAGTGGAGGGAGCATATCCAGTCCGCCGTTGACGGGTATCGGAGCCTGTACCATTTTGGAGATATCATTCCCACCGGGCTGCAGCGCCAGACGCAGAACGAGCTCCTAGAGCATGTCCACCAGGTTCCCGCCGAGAACAAATCTGGAGACAAGGAAATCGAAGAGTACAATGGGGAGAATAGCGATGTGGAAGAGCGTAGCAAGATGGAACAAGTGATTGAGCTCTGAAGCGACCAAGACGAGCATACTCCCGAGGCCCAAAGATCCGCCAACAATCAACTTCCAATCAACGGCCAGCAAGATATCAGAGTCCCAGAAGGTGCCGACACCCATGCATCTGATGACACTCAGACAGCAGCATTTCGTTCCTCGCCCTCAACTCTGCCCTTGAAGTCTGGCCTGCTCACTACTGCTACTTCGAAGGCACCCTCCCATCGCGCTACAACTGGGACAAGTCACAACCCACTTGAAACATACGGGCAGACAAGCTGTAAACTTCCCAACGCGTTTTCTCTGAAGCACAAGACATCGTGGGCAAATTCACAACAGTCATAGATACGATACGTCGTAACCTTTGATATAATGTTTCGTTTCAAACGATCAAATACTACCAATCACCAATCTATACACTTTGATGAAGTAGTGTTTTTTGCTTCTCTACAGACCAGGGCCGCCTAGACACTAGGCTTCTTCGGAAGTCCTGTCCAAAACTCGTGGATGAGCGCCGCAACCTCTGACACTCTTTCCCTGACCACACCATGCCCGACCTGCGGAATAACAGCAACATTTGCGAAGCCAACTTCCTCGAGCTGATGTTGACTGCACACATCATCTGTTCCGCCAAGGATTGCATGTGATGGAATGCCGGTATGCACCGCCTTGACGAACTCGGCGTCATTGTCCATGATACCACCATCTCTGACCACTGCGACTACAGAAGCCACATGCCCAGAATGCTCACGCATCTGCCATTCTCGAACAGCCTCGGCGACAATCTCACCTTTCCCAACTCTTTCCTTCCAGTCCGCAGGCACGACTAGCTCACCGCCTTCAAGCCATTGCAAGACCCACTTCCGAGCTGCAGCCTCGTCGTCGCCTCGCAAGTAGCCCAATTCCTCGACTTTGAAGTTTGAAGAGCTGTAAAGTCCAGCTGGCGCGACGAGGGTGAAACTTTGCACCCGTGATGACCGCGAGGCTGCATATCCGACTGTCAAAGCGCCTCCAAAGGAGAATCCTATGAGATGTGCAGAAGGCCAGTTCAACTGATCCAACAGCGCGTCTATCAGTTGATGGAAAAGATTCGAGTCGTGCGGGATAACGGGTGTATCGCTCAATCCATGGCCCCAAAGATCGACCAGTACGAAATGCGCATGCGGAAACGATGCATGTAGGGCGCGGGCGAGTGGGAGCATGCCTAGAGCTGGGGTTTGCACGCCGTGGATGAAGAGCACTCGATCGGGTATTTGGGGGCTATTTTCAGAGGAGAGAGAGCCGGAAGGTAGCATCTCATAATATGCGGCATTGCCGTGGACTGTGTTGAGATATTTGGCTGGCGGTAGGAGCGTGCCGAAGGTCTCCGTGAAGGCTGCCTCAGCGGGGCCTGGAATTGGCGTCTTCGATACACTAGGCGCTCCGCCCGGACGTGGTAAAGCAAAATCGCTCGAGGTGGCAGACATCTTGAGATCAAAGTTGTGACAGGATAGAGACGAGGCTAATGGTCATGCGGCTCTTATATCGTAGCTGGCTCGAATGTCCAATGCTTAGATTGACTCAAGCTAGACATTCAGCTTGGCTAGAAGCTAG
Source organism: Dothidotthia symphoricarpi CBS 119687 (assembly GCF_010015815.1). Classification (NCBI taxonomy): domain Eukaryota; kingdom Fungi; phylum Ascomycota; class Dothideomycetes; order Pleosporales; family Dothidotthiaceae; genus Dothidotthia; species Dothidotthia symphoricarpi. The sequence continues at coordinate 82,703 of NW_022985026.1, forward strand.
TATGTTAGTAGCAAGAGCTCTGCGCTAGTCCAACTACACGAGAATATGGCGCGATAATGTCTATTTATATCACAGTAAGGATGTCGCTAAGAGACATTCACGATAAGAACTGAGAACGATTGCAACATGCAACTCTCAAACATCAGCCCTTGTGGTCGCGCCGATAGCCGCACCCGAGGTGGGAATCAAAAAGTCACTTGCCGGGACCCTTCCGTCTGAGCCTCTAGCTCCCTTCAGCGTCGCGGGATCGATGCTCTTGAATGAGCTGTTAGACCAAGTGCCGGAGTTCCAGGAGTTTCCAGAGGCCTTGACCGTTGAGACAAGCGTTGCTTGGCTGCCCACGTTGGCAACAGCGATGTTAGCCGTCAAGGTGGAAGACGAGCTGCGCATGTGGAATCCAATATCGCCGTTGTTCCACGCTGTGTTTCGCTCAATGGTCAACGATCCCGGGTTGCCGTTGTCAATGAAGCCCTTCTTTGCGTTCGAAAATGCCATGGAGTTACGGACGATGTGGTTTGCGGGCGGATTATCCGTAATGCCCAGCTTGAAACCGTTGCCATCGCCTTCGAAAGAAGTGAAGCCCCAGCGATTGACTCCATTACCCCATGCGTATACCTCCTCTATCGTGACAGCAGATCCGAACATGTAGAGATCCAGGCCATCATCGACGTTGTCCCACAGTCGGGCGTTTCGAAGCACATTACCTTCACCAGAGCCTTCCTTGCACGCGAAACCGTCAGCGCTCTCTCCGTTCTTGCGGGGATCACGGTTGCGGTATGAGTCCAAGTAGATGACTGTGTTATTCGAGGCGGTTCCTTGCAATTGGAATCCAGTCTCGTAATTGTCGTGGGTAGATAGCAGCTCGTAGTAACCGTGGGATGAATCGCGCGCGTAGATTCCATAGGGACCGTTGATCAGCCTTCGACGAAGGTCAGTGAACAATCTACACCGATCTGTGCAATCTCATGACTCACTCCAAGTTGTAGAACTTCCAGTAATTTCCGCCCTCAATATGCAAGATGCCTCGCTCTTTGTTCGGAAGAGACACGTCCAATGCATAAGGAGTACTATTTGAATGGTCAATCTTTGTTGTTTTGCTCGATCATAGTTTTTGAACTTACCCTGGCATGTTCTCGCCGTCGAGAATCACCTTTTCTTTTCCATAAGACCTTAGAGTGATCGGTTGTGTTAGGGTGCCGCTCTTTGTGATTTGGATGTTCGCAGTCGGCGCATATGTACCAGCGCGGAGGTAGATGACATCGCCAGCGACAGCAGCATTTACAGCGGATTGAATCGAACCGTATGGGGCCGTAGAAGTGCCTGTACCAGTACCGGTTGGCGAAACGTAGATCTCCTTCGACTGCCCTGTAGTCGACAACGCTACTAGCGTAGCAACAATACCCCAAGATCGCATGGTGGGCATGTCTACGAGATCCAAGATAAGTGGGTCAAACAGGATATGGGGAAGAAGCTGACAAGGAAATCTTGCGAATCGGAGGAGCTATGAAACCTAAATACTACATTCTGTACAACTCTTACCTTTTTGTTCTCGACGCAACTTACTCGTCAATTGCTCGGCGTGCCACTGCCAAGATGCATTTGATTAGGCGTAGATTGATCCACACTCCGCCAACGGAAGAATACCCCTCTTATTCCCGATTCCAACATCAGGCAACTCTCTTAACAGCGAATAGTTGGATCGCTGCTTAATTTGCTTGATACCGACGTCCAGCAACCTCTGCAATGAGCTTTGCTTCTGTTTGGTGCAATAATGCGATTGATTCCTGATCCTGGAGTAGTCGTGTCAATACAGTTTGACTGTCTCTTGCTGAGCTCTGGCAGCACGCCATGCATCAACACAAACTCGACCAATGCCAGCGCGGACCCGGTGTCCGTCCAATCGAGTTGTAAGAAGCACATTGATGAACTTGTAGAACGTCGTTTTCTTGACTTCTGGTTGTTCCAGTACGTATAACCTCTCCGGAAAAACTCTTTCATGCATACCTCCAATGTAGCGCTCCCCGTCTGATATCTTGATCAGCTCATGCGCGATTCCATGTTGCGTCAAGGGTTCATGAAGTATGATAATGCCACCCCAATCACCTCTGGAGTCGAGAATAGTGGCGGCATTGGGGCAATCGATGTAAGACGAATCCCTATTCGTGATGACAAGGTTCGCGATCTCAGTCTCGAAGGATATCACATGCGCTTCGCTGGAGGCAGATTTTGTGTTGTTTCCCCTCTGCAATATTGCTCTCGGCGTTGGGATAGGATAGTTGAAATACCTGGTACGATCACTCGCATGCACAAAGTGGCGTGATCGGGTCTTTCCTTTGTCGAAATGGGGACGCATCTCTTCGCACTTCCAGTCCGAACCTAGGAGCACTTCCCATTCTGCGGAGTCGAGGTCTTCATCCTGATATCTTGCCCAGGAATCGCGCAGCTCACGATTTTGATCATCATCTGTATCCAATTCGAACTCTGTGCTCGGTACAGTACAGAACGAATCGTCCATCTCGTCATTACAACGAAAGTCGCATGACGCTCGCCAGCGATGAATGCCGATGTCGCATACCCATGCCGCCCATGACCACGAGGGAAGGTCCATTCGCTTTGGAGTCTGAAGTCCTTTTGTTTGCATTCTGCGTCTGCAAAAGTTCTCGGGTTGCCATAGCATGCAAAGACTGAAATAGAAGTCGGACATGCCCTGTGTAAAGCTCCCAAATGACCAGCTGATGTTATTCAAGATGCCTTGAAACGATATCAAGACGTCTTCCTCGAAGGTAAGGTCCCGCCCCATGTGCTACATACATGAATCAGCTTCAATATCGCACAACTCGTGAACAGGCCTTACGTACCCCGTGTACTAAATTGCAATAGTCAATGAAGCTTGGGAGTACAGCATTCTTCCCGCGAAGCGTATACTCGTCCTTTTTTCGTACTAGTGATCGACCATCCCCAGGACCGAGTCCGTTGAAGTAGACATCCTCATCGCTTACTCCGACGAAGTCATACATCTGAAAGTGCCGCTTAACATCCTCTTTCTCGGCAGCGACGTCTTCAGTCCATGTCATGCGTTGGCAGTTGAAGTGGACTCCATCCTCTAGAAAGACAAGTTTTCGTCCGGACAACAAACGCTCTTGATGCGTCCAAGCTCGTTTGTTCCAATAACACATGTCAGCGCCCTGACCTAAAACCCTTTGGAATGGGCTTTGGGAGATTGCAATGCGACGCTCCTCTCCGTAGTTGATAATTCGCTGGGCTAGTTTTCTCGGAGACGACAGACTGACACCAGGAAGTCCAGCACTTGAGTCGGTTCCGGCTGCTGCGACTATGGTACAGAGAGCGCCCTGATAAACCTTGTCCATTTGATTGATGAGGTCCATTTTGTTCTCGTAGTCATCTTGAACTATGCACAGCGCGTCGACCCACAGATATCGTTCTCCAATCTCAGAAGTTAGAAGAATCGCGTCTTGAATCGTTCTTGGAAGATGTGCTGCGTGTTTGTTGAAAGCGCCAGCCTTCTCAAGCTCCTGGACGTTGGACTTGGTCGTTGTGAGATATACAGTCTTGCCCCATACATAGCTAAGCGCGAGATAACGCGATGGGAAGGCCACGTGAACAAGACAGCTCTCGATGACATCGATGACTCGAAACATAGACGAGCCCTGAAGCGGTTCGCCATCCCAGAGATTACAATCGTGACTATGCCAGTCCTCACAGGATTTGACCCAGGTGCTAAGAAGCTTTGTATCCACCACATGAAGATCTACGGCACGTCCTGGTGGCTTTCCTACCGGGACTTCTAGGGGTATCAGGTGGATCTCTTTTCTCGAACTTCGAGACGTTTGCTGCTGACTGGCAGGCCAGAGTAGGTATACATCATTGGCAAGATTGATATCAAGCGTGAACGTTTGCGATTCGTCGAACACGGCAGCTTCCACTCCATGAGATACCCGAAAAGCATGTCGGATATTCGAGCATATTTGGCAATTTGGGTCTTTCGAGAATGTTATCGGCTTCCGTAAGCCTTTGTGTGGCTCATCCCAGATGTTTTCGTTCAGATTATACACAAAAGGATCGCACTGGTGACAGATCGAAGTTTTAGGGTGTAGTGGTCTCCTAGCTTGCAGGCCTTTGATGCTAGACTTGATGTCTGAGATGAATGTCAACGGCATTGTGACACTGTCAGATTAGTACTGTGGTACCCCGCCAAAGTAGAAGCTATCACCCACTTTAGGTGCTAGTCTTCTATTCGTCAGGATTGCTACTTCACAGACATCTTGACCAATCCGTGGGCGTTTTGAAAAGTACCCACAGTATTCGTAGCCCAAGACTGGTGCATAGCACGTTGGGTCTAGTCGCGATCCAAACGCTCGTGTTTTCGAATCAAAGCTACATCGCAGTCTCAACGCAATGCCTCAGATGTTTGTTGTTGGCGCAAACCTGGAGCTTGTTCGCGATTCAAGCCACTATGATGTCACACGCACGCACTAAATCTTCAGATTAACCGCGTGAACGAGATTCTGGTTCGGCTCCAGAACAATGCGTCCACGGCTGACTGGGAGTCACATCTGATCATTCTTCAGCCCATCTTCCATTATCTAAAGGCGACCGAGAATAAATTATGAATTTGAGATAGAACTCTTGGAAGGGTGGATCGGAACCAGGCATGGGTCAGAGGCACTCTTCATCGAACAAAATCCGTAAGTATAGGCTTTTTTGGATCATGCAGCCAAGTCAAGAACTCATGATCAAAAAGAACATAAGAAAGAGCTACTTGAAAGATCAAACGCGTTCATCCATACATAAAGTATTGGGATGACCGCAAACTCAAACGTTTGCACTTTCAGGCGTTGGAAACGTCTAGCTAATCCAAGCATGGCGTTGCAACACAAGGTGTCAGTTGTTTAGCATACGATTGTGAGGCATTTAGATAACACTGATACTTTGTCTTCGTTGTGAAGAAATAGGAGCTGTTGGATTCAATCCTTCACTGCTATTGGGTAAAGACGAGCATATAACCCATTATGTACTTCAACAAAGTTACAGCTTGCTCGGCTGTGAACGTGCCGTCATTGTAGCTAAGTCCGATCGAAGTCACACCTTTCCAGCTCTCCATTCGCACCAATCTATAGCGTAATTAATACATGCAAAGAGCAGAAGTTTAGGGACGCATCTTGTGAGTGGTAGACTTACAATCCAGGCATATAAGAATCTGTGAAGAAGGCTACATTATCAACAGTCATGATTGTCTTATTTGTCGTCGAGTCAATGATGTTGCCGGGAATGAAGCGATCATTCACCCCATCGCTGATGAAAACCTACTCATACCAATATAAGCTATACGCCTTTTTAAACGAGATGGGATACCAACTCACCGGGACAGCTTTCGAGCTTGCTTCCTGAGGATTGCTGTTCGTCTAGATGTCAGCGTCTTGGAAAAGAAGAAGCCAGACCTAAGAATATACTTACGCGCTCAAGAATGAAGCAAGAAAGTTATCCTTGGAGATATTGACCGCCATCTGAAAGGGCTTGCTGAGCCAATAGTCATACTGCTCTTTTGAGATTCTACATCCCTTTGCCAGCATCGAGATGACAGCGCTTTTCTCGTCATCATCAACCAGAAAAGATCTGGCATCGCGGAATTGCACCACAGCACCAGCCTGACAGGCGCCATACTGACCCTGCACGTACTCATCCTTCAGGAAACGACGCCCGTTAACGGGAAGTGGCATGATGATGGACGGAATACCTGATACATCTTCCGGTATCGGGTTGGCCTTGAGCAATGCAAGAGCAGTGGCTGCCTGTCCAAGGTGCGAGATTGTATAGCCAGGGCCGAGACGAGCTTTGACAGCTTGAATTATAGCTCGACTTTCCGCAGCGGTGAAAGTTCGGAATTCAGTGCTAGGTGCTCCAACATCCACTTTCAGATCCATAGCCCAGCTATTCTGCACTTGTTTCAATTTTCGGAAGAGAAAATGCGAGACCGGAGGGTGCTTACTGCAAAAGCCATCAGACTTTGGAGGAATTCTTCACGTGCATCCTCAAAATCTTTGCCTAGTGAAGTTACGTCTACTTTTGCTGCGTCCAAGATCGGTTGGCTGATGTTTTTGGTCTCTCTTCCCCAGTCCAATTGCTTGGGTTTTTGATTGTCGCTTAGCTCTGTCTGAAGTTTCCGCAACAGACTCCCGACGAACATCCTCGCGCTGATACCATCCCAGAAAATATGATTCATATGCATTAGAACATCGACAGTTGCACCAGGAACTAGTGGAGCATGTTCCGATGGAACATCCGCGACAAGGTGTACCGTAAGAGACTTTGCGTGACCGGAGAAAACACTACCAGGTTCCTTTCGTCGTCTACCAATCTCTTTTCGTACTTCAAAGCCAGTTTTAACAGTGAACCAGAGCTCAATCGCGGCTTCGGCCCAGGAAAGGGCATCCTCGGCGCTTTCCGGTGGCGTGTATTGGAGCAACGGGCCTTGGTCATCCCAAACCGCTGTACCAGCGCTTTCTGGATGCTCAAAGCGGAGCTCTACTAGAACTGTCGTAACCGCTTTCTTAAGAGATGCGAGCGATAACGGTGTTTTAGTTGATTCGACTTGCACCCTTAGCGTCGTGTTCAGAAAAAGGTCATATTGACCTTTGTAGTTCTCGTCCTTGATGCCCACCCATGCCTCCGTTCCAATCGCGCGACGTTCAATAGTGCGCGAGTTTGTTTTAGACGTTTGCCATCTGTACGTTGCCGGCATAAGCTTTGGGAACTGATCGCTTGTCATTTTAGGTGTGGAGTCGATCACGATGCTTCTTCCACAATGGAATGTTTTTCGTCCGGTAGAGTTGATGCAAGGAAGTTCATTGCGAGGAGTATCAAAGCTTCAAATACTCTGGAAATACAGAAGGCTTTGCTGATCACCAGCACGTCATGTTGTCTTCCGGTACCCACACCCTCGAATGCGCTAATGCGACCCCACTTATTGCTTACACTCCTGGTCCGCACCATCTCGTTGAATGAGAACGATCTTGATGTATTATTGGCTTGGATATAGATAATCCTGAGTTCTGTCTCGCTGATACGTTGCGCGTTTCTATCTCTGATACGAGTCGTCTACACGATGATATCTCGAATGATATGACATCAATCACACCACACCGCATGTTTGGGGATGTTTTTGTGTTCCCTGGGAGTAGAGTGCCTGTGGAAAGTACAGATCAAGTCAATTTATAACTGACTTCGTGTTTAAGCCTTACTAATTGGTGGGTTTTCAAGACTGTCAATGCATGAACAATTTTCTAGTTGGATATCAATATCAAAACCAATAACATTGACATAGACGGTGAGCCACAGATGCTGAGAGTGGTATCCTACGCAACCTTTGTTTATACAATGATTTCTCCTACCGTAAACAACGCGCTGACGCTGTACTATTCTGAATCGGTCCCAGCAACGTGTTATTCAAATTCCGTGCCTTCCCTTGGGTGTATTGAAATTACCTGCAACCCATAGTCATTATGACTCATAGTCAGACTAAGGTCTTCGAACCCCACGACCCGGGCCTGAAGACTCATGTACATTCTTATCTTGACGTGTTTCGTAGAGATGGGGTTATTCGAGATCTCGGACATGCCAAAAGCGGATCGTGGCCGGAGCAGGAGCTGAGATAGGCGTCGCTATTGTGGTATAGGCCAGTGTTACGATCATCGATATAAAATCACATCAGCTCACAACAAATTCGGAAACTCTGAAAATCTACATACGGCGTCTGCAGTGGTTTCTACAAACTACCTAGCATCTGGTAGTTAGTGGAATTGAAGAGTTGGGAAAGTCTAACCGTAATTGGCGTTAGGCAGTGTCTTGTTTCGACGCAGTCTTCTCATACCCCAGCCCACCTCGCACTGTTCCATTTACTGTCCATCTATGCCAGCCCTTCTCTGAAGCGAGAACGGCTTTGCTGATTCGGACGATCTTGAACATTTGCTTTGGTTTTTCCGGTTTCTTTGGAAAGGTTCAAGAACTTGGCCGTACAGAGCACAGCCATCCTAAGCCTCGCCTACTGTGGTACCCGGCATAAGTAGTGCACAGTGGGGACAGTGGTTTGTGTGCTCGCCAATAGTAAAATTACGGCAGGAGCAGAAGCGTGAGTTCTGCAACTGGCTGCAAGGCCTGTGTTAGTCTGTGTTTGTAACCCTGTAAGCCACTACGCCACAGTCTCCACTGTATACTACTTATGCCGGGTACCACAGTAGAAACCGGAAATTGTTGAGATTGTGAGTATCGTTGAGCCGAGAGTGCCGTACTCTGCACGGCCAAATTCTTGGCGAGCAAGCAGGGGCCGAGTAGGTGGTTCTGAAAGCTTAAGGCTTTATAAAGTAATCTGTCACATTTATTCTTCATTAGCGGCTTCTAAAGTGTTTCCTTGTTCTGACGGTACCTGTCACAAAGATATCAGTTTGCCAATGCATGCTGGTCAGCAAGATAGAATGATAGTTACATTGCGAATCAATATCAACCGATTTGCAACAGATCACGATTTTGAATCTATCTCTTCTTCCGGTCAAGTGTAAAAGCGGGAAGTAAATTAATGTGAGGTTTTACAGCAGCATGGCAACGACATCTGATTTTTTTGCAGCACTTGAGCGCCTTGATTATCACTGGTAGGCCTCTAACCATATCTTCTGGTAGCATATCTTTCTGTCGCACTGTTGCGTAGTCGCCTCTAGAAAAGGCGTGAAGCTTACTTTTCGGCTTTCACACTTGACTGTATAACTATTTATTGCGCCTGTTTCAATTACATGTCTTAGCTTTTTAATCCAACGTATGCCCGCCCTATCCCTGGTGCTTAACCTGTTCATCCATCTCAGTCCATCCATACCGAACGCTCCTTTGGAGCGGCTTCGTTTCATCCGCAACACCAAAGCCAGCTCTTCGCACGACATGATTCCCCACGTCGACCGTCGCGATCCCAGAAGCTACCTCGGTATACCCATGAGCTTCACGCGACTCTCTAGTCTCCTCGTGATCTCCATGTCTGACAAACTCTTGTACTACAATCACATCATCCGAGGCGACGCTTCCACCTATAAAATCACTGCGACGACCTCCATTCTTCGCTGATTGCTTCTCGTTGGCTACATCCCCAACAGCGCATGTTTCACGAGACAACAGCTCCCCGAACCGAATCTTCAACATCTCAAGCTCTTTCGGAATATTCTTCTCGCCGCCAAGACACCCTTTCATAGCAACCCTGTCGAGCTCCGTGTGCCCAGTCGTAGTCATCAGGATCTGTACGAAACCGCCATCGATAGCCGATACGCCATTGTGACGCAGTGCCAGTAAGCCGACGGCAAGAACCGGAAGCGTGAGTAAAAGACAGAGACCATAAGGGAGGTAGAAGCTGAGTTTCCGTTCGAAGTGGTATACGTTCATTACTTTTGTTGATGATCCGTGTACGACGTCGTACCATGTGTTGAGCGATAGAGCTGAGATTGTGATGTTGGCTAATGCCTCGTTGAGCAGCGCTTCGGAAAAGTCGATGCTCAAAGGTGTGGCGCCGATCTCGCTTTCGATGTAGTACTTGTTGAATGCGGACGTCAAGAGGGTGGAAGAGCCTACAGGCGGTTAGATATTTATTGGTCCAAGGCTTTCCGAAATTGTAACTTGATCGATGGCGCCGCCGTTTACTTACCACTCACGATATTCGACATGGTATAGTTCGGAGAGCAAACCTCCACATCAGTACCGTTTGGCAGACGGTACTGTGTTGGTATTTGGAGCGCAGATTGAGGAAATCTCAGCTCAGATAGGTAGACTCCGGTCAGATGGAAGTGTGAAGCCAAAGAATCAATCAAGGCCAAGATGGTGGCGTATTCTCTCCATGATCGCAGGGATCCGATGTCTTGTGATCCAGACTCAAAGGCTGATTCAGGTAGAGGAAGAGGTAACGGCTGTACATCGTTGGCAGAATATCGGATCTGCTGTACACCATTGATGGAAGTGATGTTGACATTGTACTCCGCTGTAGCCGCCAAACATTCTGTTACCACTAATGGTCGCATAAGTGTGAAGTTTCCTTGGTGATTGTCGTTCGAACCTGATCCGTCGGCGGCGTCCTGAGCTCGTGGACACGGCATCAAGTTCAATTGCGGTTGGTTAGGGTCATATTCAAGTGTGATAGTTCCAGGACTGGACGATAGATTGTACACTGGGTAATCCTGGTCTAGGGTGATGTCTAATGCTTCCTCGCCAGGGTTCGAGATTTGACGTTGTAAGCGATTGCTACTAATCATTGTAACATTAGTGCCACTTTTCTGTTCGCAGTGTAGCATCGGCCCTTGGAAAGTCATGGAGTATGAAAAGTTTCCGTGCGAGGGGCGTTCTGTTTGAACTATACTAGAAGACAACAGGACCGATTTCGCGAGAGATCTCAAAGGTCCGGAGGGTTGTCTGATGAAGTTTGTCAGTTAAGTTAGGACAACTTGGTGACACAAGGCTTACAAGTAGAAGCATGTGTCAGAATCGCATTGAGCAGACCCGTCGTTCAACGATTTCTCGAGAACAGAATCCACAAAAATAGACGCAAGGCCATATTCAACGTCGCCAAATCTTTTTCTCACATCAATGACATTTGAGGCGCCAGCCGGTGGGATGACGGAAATGTTGAAGTTCTCGTCAACGAGGCGGGTTTCCAAGCCGACAACAAGAGCTCCAGGGGGATATATCATGGCCAGTGGTACAAGCCACGAGAACAATGCAATCGAAAGCAAGACTGGGGTGTATCGCGCCAGCGCAGGATTCAAAAGTCGTACAGCGTTGTTTCTGATTTGGAAAAGCTCCTCGATGAGACCGACTTCCAGGATCTGACTCCTCAAATTCTTCCACAGGTATTGTGTGTAACAGTAGCCGATGCTGGCTGTCAATGCTGCGCGAAAAGCCGTGACGAGGACTAGGGATATTGTCGTAGCATGACTCTGAGGGATAGTTGTAGTATCGAACGACACGTTATCGCGGTTTTGGTTGACGACCCGTCCGTCGAGGTAGTTGAAAACGCAGTTGTGTACTACTGCACAGAGTAACGCTGAATGATGGATATATTAGAAGAACGTTCTTGTTTGAAAACCCCGGCACGAACCAAGCATGTAGAACCCAATGATGATGATGACAGGGCCATTCCAGTTTCTTTTCCACTTCGCTGGTCGTGACGGGAGATTAGAGCAACTGTTTTGCGCACCGCGTGCAGACAAAGAACCATCCAGTTTGGTCGACATGTTGTTGGATTGGTCGTGTGGTATCGTACTGCACGAGGCGTCGGGATCTTCGATCAAATTGTCGATTGAATGGCGAGATGGCATTTCACCCAAGCTATCTGAATCGTCGTGGGCTCGATGTATACGCTTGACGTGTGAGCGAAGCTCAGAGGCCAAATTTATATTTGCGAACGGCGGAATCTTAAACTGTGGGAGGCTGAGAGATGTGACGACATAAGTAAGCAACACTATGCAAGTAAGCTGAGGAAAGGCTGTGCTTCGTAGTAGCCGATCATCGATGTTGGGAGGTGTCTCAAATGTCCAATCAACGAGTTGTAGAAGTGGTCGATCACTTCTGTATGATCGACAGACGATCATGTCAACACCTGAGCGGTGGAAGCTGTGGACACCGTCGAATGCTTGAAAGCAAGATCCTTGAATAGGTTTAGAGGATATACTGATTGAGTATAACCATCAGACCAAATTCGCATGTACCAAGACTACAAAACTTGGTGTACAGAATGTGAATGGCAGCTCTAATGCGCACCGCCTTTCCGATGCCGATGTGTGAGTAGATTTCCTCCAGAGAGGCGCCGAAACTGTAAGCGAAGCGCCGAGGACTACGTGGTACCCCGGAGTATACGCCCTGCTCCACATCAGATGCTAGTTCCCGATTCGTCGAAACTGGTGCTTTACAGAATCTCGACCACTCCGTGAGCGTCCTGAGACAAGCCCTCAACAGGCGATGGTTTATTTTGGGCGTACCACGATACATCCTCGTAGATTACATGTTTCATGCAACATATGCCAACACCTGGTAGCTAGTACCAAGGTAAATCCTGGTATTCTGCCTTACACAGCTGAGTCGAATATACGCCCCAATAGCGTATATTCAGGTAGACCAAGTGCTCTTCCGTATGCCCCAGTTGTATGTGCAGGCATGTATAGACTGGATCCCACCTCACTGTATGCAGCAAATGTACACAACTTTTCTCCATCTCTCAACTCCGCGGTGATATAGGTAGCGAAGCTTAGACAAGCTCGCACGCTCAAGAACATAGGACTTCGTTTCAATTGAGGTAGCGTTGACAACCTCAGAAGTAGAAGTTGACCATGGGCCAGAGATATTCCAATCGTCGGCGGTTTACAATTCTCAGCGAAACTGCTGTGGGGGTGTAGTGTGCAACATGAGATGCGTCGAGCAGGCAACATGCACATACAGGGTGTTTGTCCGCTTCGAAAGTCCAAGTGCACAGGGTGCTACAAGAATGTGACCGACGCAATGATTTGTTGCAGCAGGGTATGACAAATACGGGGTAGGTTCCTTTGATGATTCTTTCAACCTCTGGGTACTTGTATACAACTACTCCATGCTAACGGATCGTGGGCCCAGTATCGGCCAGTACGATGCATGCGCCACACAAGCGTTGATTGGGCTGTAGAAGTCGCGATCAAGAGTCTGAAAGTCGTCAGAGCACATTCGAATCACCGCAAAATCGTCGTCTGCAAATCTTCGCGGCACAGGAGGAAAACATCTCATGACCACAGGCTTGTTTCCTTCCTGCCATTGGTGTCTCTGTGGCCGCGGTTGAACCGACAACGACATCGAAGCGACGCAATATCGAACACTGACTTTGCAAAAACTGCGGCGATGGATAACCGGCTTGCCTTGGATGTTGCAGACAATCTAGTCATTGGAGCCTGCATGCCGAGCTCTATACACATTGGTCGAACCGACGGAACGGTATATCTTCCCAACAGCAAGCCCTCTTCCAGGAGGCTGAATGAACGGTTTTCCCATTGCACCTTTCTCCTTGAACGCGCGTGTCATTTTCCTCGCTATGGAGCTTCTCCTCCCCATCCGCTGAGCGCGATTCCTATCCATGATATTATGAAAAGCCTCATGAACATCCTTGCTCTTAGCGATCAATGCCAGCGAAACGCTCACAGTCGTGTTCGTACATTTTAACAAGCTGAAGTCGTAGAAATGCTCGTTCAGTTCCTTCAACTCTGTCCGCAGTATCATCATCCTCATCCCATACACCCTGCACCCGTTGAAGAACCGCACTCGAACAGGTCGTGCATGGGGCGGCATGGATCTGAGGGTTAAGTGCATGCCTGCGCCGATCAGATCCGTGACCTTCGCCATGGTGTTGTAGGCGTCTCGACAGAGGTTCTTGAGCCGAGTCCAGATGGTGTATGCGGGCCACATGCATGGCAGAGAGTCGAGCCGCGATAGTTCCTGGTTGTGGGGGTTGTGGGACGCCATGTAGTCGACTTGTTCTTGTGTGGTGTTGAAGTATAGCAAGTTCAGATCATCGTCAGTCCATCGTAATCTGAGGAGTGGCGATGAGGCTTTGACCTGCGAGCGGATCTCTTTCAAACGGTGTCGTCCTTGTTCCAGGTGCTGCTGGTACTCGAACATCGTGAAATACGATGCAATTTTGTAATCATAGTAACGTTGGCCGTGGGAAGATGGAGATGGTAGTAGGCGTAGACCTCGAACGGCTTCGATGTCATGGCGCAATGTGAACAGCAGTTGAATGCTGTTGGTAAGTACAGCCTGCAGACTCGATATGTGTGGTGCTAGCGATGGTCGATGATGTTGTAGGACGATGGTTCCTCTGAGTAGATGATTGGTCATGACCGCTTCTGAATACAGCTCCCAGAAAGGCATGATACTTTGTAACGCATGAGCGCGCGATGCATGGTAGACGAGCTTGTATCGTTGTAGTTTCTCGCAAGTCTTTTTGCTTCCTTTCCTCGTTTGTAATACATGTAGCATTATCTGTTGGTGGTAGATTTGAGCCGCCAGTGTCACATACGGCAGATACGGAGTGCCGTTGCTCCAAAGCTTTCCGTCCCAAGATGCCCATCCAAATTGGTAGACGTGGGTCGCTCTATGTTTTGAGAACCGATCTAGCTCGCGATAAGGAGACAGACTGAGTCTTACCCAGGAGATGTCATCAGATGTCTCGTCTTGACGGTACCGAAGCTGCCGTTCATGTTTGAGCAATGACGCATTCGATCTGGATGAGAGGACTGCATGTTGTACATCAGGTCTACGTGGGACGATGCTGGTAGCAGACTTTGCAGAGTTTATGGGATCGCTTGTTGATTGATCACCAACAGTGGAAGGGCGCTTTGCAGTACGAATAACGTCTACTTCGTGTCTCGAAACATGAAGGAGGCGAGACGTCAATTTTGAGATACGGTGATCAGCTCTTTCAATGACCTGAACTACCGTCTGACGGTTTGTCATAATCGAGAGCGAGCTTCAACGTGGAGAGACAATTTGATCATTGGAAGTAGAAAACGCTGTGGACCGGATGGCTTCAACGTGATTGGAGAACGGGTTGTTCATTTTCTGAGGTGCCACCTTTGACGAGTGAGCTTTTCGCGATGACGCTAGCTATGCACCTAGTACCTGATCTACAAAGATGAAAACGTCTTTGTAGAAAAGTTCATATCTTGGTCAAGGGTGTATTGTCCTCCTCCGAAACCCAAGCGATTATTGGCCACCTTCTCAGCAAATCGAAAGAATTGAATCAAGCTCTCTTGCTAAATACACCAGGCGACCAGGGATTCCACCCTAGAGAATATACTTGAAATATTGGAATTAGCCTCTCACTTCGACAAATAAATAGATTTTCTGGATACGGACGTGTTAACTCTGTTCACCAGTAAAATGTTGTATGCGGATGGCAAGTATGTCGTAGTCTTATCTCCAAATGGTTTGATATACCGAGAAACGACTTAACAACATCAGTAAGTCCTGCTTCCAAATCAAAACCCCACCCTCAAGCTTCCATAATCTCGTGCAAGTCTCTCGTCTAGGACAGATTCGAGTATGAGAAAAGCTGAACAATCGACATCTCTCAACGAAAAATCGCAGTATTACATTCATCACGCTCCCAAACTAATCGGTGTATAAAAAGCTACTTTTCCTACCAAAGAAACCCTCAACAAACGCCTACCCATATAGAAGCCGCCCCAAAAGCAACCCAAACCCCCCTCTCAACCCCCCCTAAACCGGCACACAAACCCGCGTCCCAACCCCCAACCTCCCACAATCCACCCCCTCATTCCCCCCCAACGCCAGCAACTCCTCAACCCCCACCCCCCTCCCCTCTGCAATCCCCCAACAAGTATCCCCAGCTTTAACCCTCAAAACCCCCGTGCCCACAGCACACTCTACCCTCCCCCCCTCCCCACCCCCACCCGCAACATACCTTAACACCAGCCCCAAAAACACCAACACAAGCAGCACAAACGGCATCATCATGCGCACCGACTCCGCATGTCCGGAGCGCACTTTCTCCTCGCGCGCTGCGGTTTCGGCGGGTGTGGAGACGGGGGGCTGCCCCGCGGGGTGGAGCTCCCCGTAGCGGTTTCCGGGGAGGGAGGTGTAGAGGGCGCCGGTGGGGGAGGTGAAGGTGTAGGTTTGTGTGGAGGCGTCGTAGCCCGTGCGTTGGAAGCCTGGGGGGAGGCGGGAGGTGTCCTGTGGGTGGTGTTAGGTTGTGGGTGGGGAGGGGAGAGGGAGGGGGGGTTTACGTCGTCTGCGTCTGTGAAGCGGGACATGTTGGTGTGGTGTGGTGTGCTGGGTTGGGTGTGAGTTGATGGGTGGAGATGTTAGTTGCGAGGAATGAACGAGGTGGTGAGTTGAGTCAGATCATATCAGACCAGGCAGCAGTTCACAAAGCAAAGCATGACGAGCCAGCCAGTGCGTCGATCGCGCAACCACACAATGCAACACCGTCTCACCCTCTCAGCCCTGTCCGTCACACCATGCCATGTCATATCAAGCCACCCACTCACAGCGCGCTTAAACCGCTGATGCGCACCGCCTCCGCAATCAGCCTAGCGCCACCAACCCAAAGCTTGGCACTTCAAGCTCCGACATGCAACTTCACATACCATCGTCGCCGTCACCACCACCACCCACCGCACCGCACACCCACCCCCACCAAACTCCAACGCATCCCCCACAATGGCAGGCGGCGGCTCCGATCCCAATGCGCGCAACAAAGCCACGTACGTCCCCCGTCCTACCCTACCCTGTCCTCCCCCGCGCACCCCATCCTAACGCATGCAGATGGCACATCGGCTCCTGGGGCAACCCCTACGAAGGCGGCGGCCGGCCCGGCAAAGGCGTAGTCTCCTACTCGCTGTCGCCGAACCAGCAGCGCCCCATGGCAAACTTCATCAGCAAGGGGTTCTGGAATGTGGCGCGCCGCAGCAAGAACCAGGTGTTGTTTTTTATCCCGCCGCTGGTGCTGGCGTATGGGACTATGCAGTGGGCTATTGAGCGGTGAGTTTTTGTTTTTTTGCTTTGGGTATATGGAGGGGGGAGGGAGAACGGGGGGGAGACGGCGGGTTTTATGAGGGGGGGAGTTTTATGAGGGGGGCTGACAATGGGGATAGGAACGAGTACCTCAATTCCAAGCCTGGTCGTGCTGAGTTTGCGGATTCGGAGGAGTAGGGGTTGAGATTGAGGGGATGGCGGATGTGTACAACTAGCAGGCATTGGCAGCGTGGGCGGCAAAGAGAGAAACGGGGAGTCCCGATATCGACAAACAACGGATAGAATGTACAATCATACTCATTCGACAAGTCCGTCCATGCATCATTTCAAAGTCTTGATTCTTCCATGCTACTATACTTTACATGTACAGCCCCATCTTGCCGTTCCGTAACAATGCTATCACTACACTCCACTCCGCTCCACGCCATCCCAAAAGACAGACCACAAACCAGAAAAAAGAAGAGTAGCGATTACCCTCCGCACACACCACGAATGCAAAACAAGAAAACGCCACACCCCCATGCCCACTCCCCTCACCTCGCCCCACCCTCATGCACCCCAAACGTCGCCGGCGCAGGCGGCACCAACGGCCCCTTAACCCCCGTCTCCCCCCCATCACCGGGTCCCATCAAACCCGGGGCCTTCCCAAACTCACCCGAGAAGTACTTATGAAAGTCCTGCGGGTCTTCAAACGGGCGTGGACCCAGAAGACGAATCATATCCTCCCTCCCCAGCATCTCCTTCCTAAGCAGCTCCTCCGCCACAAGGCCAACTTCATGTTTTTTCTCCGTGAGCAGGTCCTTGCACTGCTGATACGCCTCATCCACGATCCTCTTAACCTCGGAGTCGATATTCCGCGCTGTTTCCTCGCTAAACGGCTTCTGCAGTTGCTGCCCAGAGTCGTCTTCGAAGTATATATACCCGATCTTCTTGCTCATACCCCATTTACTCACCATCGCGGTCGCCATCTGCGTAACCTTTCTGAAATCATCGCTAGCCCCCGACGTCACGGTTTCAAAGTGCAGTTCCTCGCTCACCCTTCCGCCGAGCGTCATAGCCATGCGGTCCATGAGCTGATTAACGTTCATGAGGTACGTGTCGCCGTTGGGGAGGTACTGAGCGTATCCGAGGGCGCCCTGGCCACGCGGGATGATGCTGACTTTGAGGAGGGGGTCGGCGTATTTGAAGTACCAGCCGCAGATAGCGTGGCCTGCTTCGTGGTAGGCGACTGTTTTCTTCTCCTCGGGTTTGAGGACGAGGGATTTTTTCTCGAGGCCGCCGATTACGCGCTCGATGGCTTGCTCGAAGTGGACCATTGTTACTGTTTCGGCGTTGTGGCGGGCGGCTGGGCGTGTGTTGTTAGCTTTGATGGGTTTGATGGTGGGGAATGGGGATACGTACCGATCAGGGCGGCTTCGTTGACGCAGTTGGCAATGTCGGCACCGGAGAAGCCGGGCGTCAGAGCTGCCAACCTGCCCTTCAAGAACTCCATATCCACCTTTGTGATGATCTTCTTCAAGTGGACACCGAAGATCTGTGCACGGCCGTCCATAGTCGGTTTGTCGATGTTAATGTGCCTGTCGAAGCGCCCAGGTCGCATGAGCGCCTTGTCGAGGACATCAGGTCGGTTAGTACCAGCCAGCACAACAACCTGCTCAGTCGTGTTGAAGCCGTCCATTTCCGTCAGGATCTGGTTCAACGTAGCTTCACGCTCGTCGTTGCCACCGCCAAAGTTGCCGTTCTTGGATCGCGACCGACCAATGGCGTCGATCTCATCAATGAAGATGATGCACGGCGTGCTCTTGCGCGCGTTGGCGAACAAGTCTCGCACTCGCGACGCACCAACACCGACAAACATCTCGACGAACTCGGAACCGCTAACGCTGAAAAAGGGCACGCCAGACTCGCCAGCAGTCGCCTTGGCCAGCAGCGTCTTACCCGTACCTGGCGGCCCAGATAGGACCGCACCGCGGGGGATCTTGGCACCGAGCTTCTGGAAACGTGTGGGGTCCTTGAGGAAGGAGACAAACTCCATAATCTCCTGCTTGGCCTCGTCCATGCCGGCGACGTCGGAGAACTTGACTTTGACGTCTGTTTCGTGGTTGAACTTCTTGGCGCGACTCTTGCCCATGCCAAAGATGCCGCTCGAGCCTCCGCCGCCACCGCCACCCGCACGCCTAGTGAAGTAGAACAGGGAGCCGAGGAGCAGGATGGTGGGTCCGAAGGAGAGGAACGTGCCGAACCAGGAGATTTCGTTCGAGTAGGCGACGGGGATGCGCTCAGAGCTGGGGATGCCCAGCTCGAACTGCGCGGCGTCCATCTTCCGTTCGAAAGCCTCGACAGAGCCAATGGTGAAGTAGTAGTAGAAGTTCTGGTTGACGGACGGCGAGTCGGGGTACATGGATGCGACGGCCTCGCGGTGGAGGTGCACCTTTGCCTTGTTGCCGTTCAGGATGACGACCTTCTCGACCAGGCCCTTGTCGAGGAAGGTTGTCCGGAACTCCTGCCATGTGATTTCCTTTGTGTTCTCACTGGGCACGAACATGCGGTATGTTATCCAGGCGAGGAAGGTGGAGATGAGGGCCGTGTTCATGTCGAGGTTGAAGGACGTGGGGCCGCCTGGTCCGCCTGGCCCGCCGGCGCCACCCTTCTCGCCCTTCTCGCGGCTCTGTGGCCCTGGGTCGTGTGCGCCCGCCTTCTGCTGGGGCTGGTCGGGCCGCGGCGGCTCGTCCATGGAGCGCCACTGCTCGGCCGTCTTGCGCGCCATGTTGGTCGTCAGGCGCGAGATCTTGGCGACGGTGGCGAGGTCCAGCTTCTCGCCGCGCTCAAGCTTGTCCATCTCAGCGCGCAGCTCTGGCGGGATGCCCGTCCGCTTGATGTCCTCCACGGCCGACTGGAGCGCCTTTTGCTGCCCCTTGGGCACGCCCATGGACACGAACGAGATCAGCTGATCCAGCATCTTCTCCTCGTCGGCCGTCAGCTTGGACATGTTGGCCTCTGGCGCCTTCGCCTCGTGCTCGCCCGCCTTTGCATCCTTCTGTGCCTCGGCCGGGCTGTCCTTGCCCGCTACCTGCTTCTCGCCATGCTGCTTCTTGTCCTTGGGCTCCTCGGGCGGCTGTGTGGCGAATCTCCGCGTCCGTTGCTGCGCGTATAAGCACTGTGGAATGGGCGCGCGTCTGCGCAGTGTGAAGGGTGCTCGTGATGCGGCGGTGCAGTTGGAGCGTGTGAGGCGCGCTAGTTGCCCTGTCCGGCGGAGGAGCGTCGACATTGCGTGGGCGAGGGTGGGTCGTGTGTGTGTGAGGGCAGGAGTGAGGGAGGGTCGCGTCTTCACAGGGCTCCCTTCACTGATAGTCGTCCTAGTCGGGGTGGCGGCGGGATGGCGAAAGCTTCTGCCACTCTGACACACGACGGTGACGCCTACAAAATCGTGCCAAGCCGCACATGACTAAGCCACATCGAAGGCTGCAGAATCGCCCCGCCATCTTCAGCCGCAGCCTCGTCTTGAACCATAATATTATACCAATATCTAGACTTGCGGTTATTACTCGTGAAATGACATCCATCATCCCAAACATATGGTTATATGACTCCAACACAAGCACGTCAAGAGCGAGTATGCTGGTCTGAATTGGGAAACTACAACATAGACGTCAACTCACAACCACCAAAGACTCACACCGACACCATGTGGACAAGAATTCAGGCGTGATGAAAGACAATGAAGACGTCACACTGACTTGCACTGTGATGACGGTATGATAGACAGGTTCATTCAAATTAATAGACTAGACTATTCAGAGTCGGCTCAATACGTATATGTAGGTGTATGTAGGGTAGAGACAGACAGACAGCAGGCAAGCGAGGAATCATGACGCAACACCTGTCCATAGAAACTCATAAATCCCCATCGTAACTTCATCACCGACCTTCCGTCCCCATCATCATCCTAGCCATTTCAATCGTCATGTCCTAACAAACCCCTTCATTACCGCCAATAGCGCTAGCCGCGCAACCACTCGGGTAGAAGAAACTCGAGAGCGCAATGATAGCATACGAGCCAATCAACAGACTACCCTCGAGGTAATTACTCCTTCCGTCCAAGATGAGGAAGTTGACGATGAGGACCGCAACAAACAGACACACCGTCTCGAAGATGTTGAAGTACAGCGTCATCGGCTTGCCCATGCACCAGCCCAGAATGACAACAAGAGGTGTGATGAAGAGAGCGATCTGGATGGAAGATCCGACTGCAATACCGATAGCCAAATCCATCTTGTTCTTCATCGCCATCGCAACGGCAGTGACGTGCTCGGCGGCGTTGCCGACGATGGGAATAACGATCAAACCGATGAAGGCCTGGCTGATACCAGAGCTCTCAACCATGGGGTCGATAGCATCGCTCATGAAGTCGGCACAGATGGCTACCAGACCGGTGCTGATGAGGAGCATGAAGATGGCGGCCTTCATCGACATGGCAGGGCCGTGTTCTTCGTCATCTCCTACAGTGACAGCAGCTGGTACCCCCGGAAGCATTGAAGTGCGGTTGGCCACGCCCACCTGCGAATTCTCGCGGTTGATGCGCTCGGGTAATGACCTGCTGCGACGCAGAGATCCAGGAGCTTGTCCAGCTGGAACAGCGCCCTGAGGATTGACAAACACGTTATTCGAGAGCAGCGACGGAAGAGCGGGTCGGAACGGACGACGGGTGGCGGATGAGGTGACCTCTCCGTTTTGGATGTCCTCTGAAAAGGCGACCTTGGGCCTGGTACTTGTCGGTTCAGGGTGCTTCTCGTCCATTTTCTTTTCGTCGGTGAGATTCTCAAGATCGCGTTTGTGGTGCTTCCGGCTCTTGTGCCTGCGCTTCTCCTTCTTGGTGTGAGGAAGAGAGGTGTGTGAGGCCGTTTCGAAGTCGCGAATAACAGGAGCGTATTGGTCGTCGTCAGCCTCATCGCCGCTCATGACAGCGTCCAATGCCACCTGACGAGAGACGTGGCCGCCTTCGGCAGTGGCATCATGCACACTAGCATTCCTCGTTGCGGAGTGGCTTCCGAGATTCTCCACAGAACCAGAACTCGTGATGGAGTGTGCAGACGGAAGGTCTCTGGAGCTTGCGCTCGACTTGCGACGTAGACGGTTAACCATACGCTTGGCCTTCCGCCTCATGGTTCCTTGTGATGAGTTGGAGGAGTCGCTATCATCACTGCTGGAACTCGACGATGAGGAGCTGGACGAGTCGAATACGTCTGCCAGAACACCAGGATGAGACTCCTCGTCGACGATGTGCTGGGGAGTGCTGGCATAGAGGTGTCTGTGACTCTTGAGCTGGAAGAGCAGATACAGTCCGTAGATGATCAACAGGATGATGCTTGTGCCACGGCTCACGGACAACGTCTCGTGATCGGCAATCTTGTAGTCCTGGAACGCGGCGTGGAATGCAGTGGGAATGACCAAACTCATGACTGCAAGAGCGAGCATGACACCGTTCATCTGCGTGACGTAGCTGTTGTAGACCTGGCGTATGGTTAGTGACTGGAATGCAGGAAAGATGACAGTGTGAGCTTACCTGCTCTTGGTACTTCAACCCTCCAAGAAGAAAGGCCATGCCTAAGATAAGAAGCAAGTTCGCCAGAATCGATCCGACTAATGACGCCTGGACGACTGCAAGCTGGTTCGACTGGAGCAGGATGATGAAGAGGATAAGCTCGACGGCGTTTCCAAACGACACGTTGAGAAGCGCGCCCCAAGTGTCACCAACACGTGTAGCGCAAACCTCGGTCGCGTGCGCAAGCAAGCCTGCCAGAGGAATAATGGCAATGGCGTTCATGGAGAAGATGAGCTCAGCCTTCAGGCCGATGACCTTGACGACGATGCCGATGGGTACGAACACCAGCAGGACATTGATCCAACTCCATGTCAAGGCATTCTTGGTGTGGGTGAGAAATCGTAGAGATCCGTTCTTGAACCGCGTGGGAGACCACAGCGGAAGCTTGGCAGACTCTACGGTGGACGCCGTCTCTCCATCGGCCGTGGTATTAAGCACGCCTGGGGCAGACGACGAGGTGTTGTGTGCAGCATTGTTGTTGTGTGCATTGTTGTCGCGCTTGTTGCGTGAGCCATGTTTGATGATAGGTTTCTCAGTGAGAGAGCTGCTGTCGGAAGCTCCACGCTGCGCATCTGGCCCACTTTGGCCGGGACGGGTGTGGGGGTCACTGATGGGGAGGATGGGCTGAGTGTGCTCTTTGCGTGTCAATCCGAGTGCAGCGGCTGCCTTGGACTTGACACTGCGTGGTTTAGAGGGTTGGTCTGGCTCTCCCATCGGTTGCTGTTGTGAGTTGTGTATGAAGACGAAGGCGTACAGGAAATGTACAGAGAGTGAGATAACCTGGATCGAAGTGAGGCGGAACCTCGCCTTATCTAGTGTTGGCACGGACTGGGTAAGCTTGATCGGATAGCGGCATGGCGATTGTCGTCACAACGCACACAGCCACTCTACGCCACTTCATGTGCCCAATCACCACTTCTCGCTTAGCCTGCGACTCTGCCGGATTTGAACGACTTCCTACTTACCGGGATTCTGGGCAGCCAGACGCGTGTCATGTTATGAGACGTGGTCATTGCGTACTACGACGTAGGAAAGCACGTCCCTACGAAACACCGGTACACCGTACATGAGCGGAGGCTTGGCACTGCTCACCGTCAATGTTAGCTCCCTGTCAAGATGTCAGATGTTTAAGTAGGGTTTTCAGCCGCTCGGAGTACTCTCTTACCCGCACTGAGGAGCACTAAATGTCTTTGAGACCGCGCAATTTGTATTGAATTTGTATCACCTACACAAAGTTTGACCTGACGTTGGTGACCCCCCTGCAGTGCACGGGCCTTCTGGCGTAAGTCCGGCACATCTTACGCCTCACGCGACACCTTAATAAGGGAAATTGTGGGACTATACAACTCCGACGATCTTAGTGACATAATTCCAGAAACAAGCATACAGGAAATGAGGCTGTTGGACTTGACCCCAGAGTTGTTCGCTCACGTCATTCACGAGTTGGTCGCAGAGGTGGGTATCTGCGACTCATTCCGGTACCGCCGCGTGTGCAGTGAGTGCTGCCTACGCAATACAAACCTTGAATGCTAACACCACCAGAACTTTTCGCTGCAGAGATCTTCCGAAATGTCGTGCAAACATGTCCAGTCTATGCCTTCCACACGGAGGTCGAGCCACCTAGAAGATCATACTTGCGCTCAGTAGATACCCCAGGGCAACGGTTTCAACGCCTCTTCTCTGTTCACGGTCATGTTATCATGCAACAACGTCTCTTGGGGCCACATAAGTTCCAGTCGCGGGTAGCAAAGTGTCTGGACGACGTATTCGAAGCGATACTGCTCCTCGAAGGTTCTGGTTCGTCTGAGATCCGGAGATCTTATGCGCACGATATAGGAACTGCTGTACTCTCCAGTCTCAAGAAAAACGCTTGTTGGGCTATGACCCAAGACAATCTCAAAACTTTCAGTGCAGACGAGTTCTACCAGAGCTCTGAAAACTCTCCTCGATTATTCCTGCCTGTGGCCGCTGCTGCCGTAGGAAGTCTGTCTTTGTTTCAACAGATAATATCTTGCGACGATGACATTCTCAACCAGCCATGGCCTTTCCATAGTCCCTTGAGCGCTGCTGTTGCCAACTGCCACCTTGAGGTGATTAAACACATACTCCAGTTATACACCAAGCGCCTCGCACGTCTGCATGCGGAAGGTGTAATGTCAGGCGAAATCCACTTACGGCAGACTGTGCACCACGCAGTCATGGACGGAATTGATGCCTGCCAGCCAGATGCCACCGCTCTAGTGTTTGCCTGGGTGCTGGAGAACAAAGGCGGTCCCATCTATGAGAGACTTCGTCGCAGTTTCTTGGTGATCATGCGATGTTGTATCAATCACCGCCAGCCTCAAATTGCGTATTCTGCGGTAACACTGTTCAGCAACGAGGGTGAACCGACGTTTCCGGAATCCTTAAAGGGATATCTACTCGAAAAAGACGACGGCAGTGTGCTTCGCCACTTTTATCAGGCAGGACTCTTAGACATTGGGATTTTCCAACATGCTCCACTAGTGGCTGGGGTGCTACCACCAGTTGGTCAATGTCTCTTCGATATGATCCTCCAACTTGGAGCCAACATTGATGACCTATTTCCCGATACCCTTACGGGAAAGAGTCTCCTCTGGCATGCTGTTGATTCCGGGAATGAGCAACGGGTCAGGTTTCTTCTCGAACATGGTGCAGACCCAGATGCAAGCACAGGTGACGGATCACCTCTTCAAGTTGCTAAGGGTCATGGACAACAATCAATCGTCGACACTCTCTTGCGGGCGAAAGAATTGCGGAACAAGTGAGGTAGGAGTAGCGCATACACCGACAGTTACATTTCCATTAGATAGAGCTCATCATGAACACGACGACACGATGAACGTATATTTTTCTCTCTTTGCTTCATCATCTGCAGGTTACTACGGCCGACCGTTTGGTTGCAGAAACAATGGATTGAATCCTGATGACCCAGCAAATATTTCTCTCGCATAGAAAATAAGTCTACAGCCACGCTAGAAAAAAGATCTAGAAATCGAAACAGAGCAAGAGATCAAGGAGCTTCACTACATATCCAATCTCAACACTCTCTAGTGTTTTAGTAACAGAGTCGCTATCTTGATATTACTATAGTTTTGTATCATACCACTACTTAGAGTCATATTTTCCTGCAACCGGTGAAGCAGCTTTGCGACACATGCATAGTTCTCAATATGGAAAGATGACTCATCGCGATTCGCCAAGGTGTACTCCTTGTGGGATATATAGCACACATTGACACTCAGTTCGCTTCCAAACACCTCGTCATGTTCATCTTCTCCAGCTGGCATCAACATCGAGTCAGGCTTAGTCATGAAACTCCTTGAACTGCCTCCCGAGCTCTTCTCTCAGATCGTCCATGAGCTTGTTTTGGAAGTTGGTGTTTGCGAAGCCTTTCAATACCGGCTTACTTGTAGTGAGTGTCAACTTCGAGATATAGTTTGGTAAGAGGTATACTGATTTCTAACTTTCAAGGGTCATTCGCCAGGTTTCTCTACAAGGAGATTATTTTCTACCAACCCGATCAGTCTTACTATGACCACTTCCTCCGCTGGCCACGAGAAGGCCTGACTTGGGGCCAACGACCCACCCTTAGCGAGCTAGTCAAGAAGTTTGGTGCAACAATACTGGCTGCCAGGCTCATCGCACCATACGGTTTTGGAGGTATTCTTGTGGCGTGGCTCACGTCAGTTGTGCAGGAGACGTCGCGATTTGATGATGGTGTCTCAACTTTCACCAAAGAACAGTGTTCAGCAAACATCTGCAACGCGTTGGGGCCATGCGGGGTTCTCTACGACTATCTTACGAACAAGGGGCTGGTCATACCGAAGGAATATCATGGCTCTGTACCAGCGGCGGCAGCAGCAGCGTCTGGAAATGTCGCAGCGTTGCGCAAGATCCTCCTTGACAACGTGAAGCGCGGAGTTCCGCTGCGACCCCTAGGTGCCTCAATTGTTGTGGCTGCAGTCTCAGGGCAAGCCGACGTCCTGAGAGAGCTGCTGCTATATGCAGGCAGCATTATCAAACCCCCAGCCTCGTTATTGAATGGTGCCATGAAGGCGGTGATTCGTCAAAATCACTTGGAATGCGCGGAGTTGTTGTTCTCCTATCAACAATCTACTAACCTATGTATAATAACCATGCGCTCTTACCAGAATGACTGTTTTGTCACGGGATCACGCCAGATGCTTGACATCATCCAGAAGGAAAAACGCCAACCGAATTTTTCCCTCCACCTCGATGAATTACAGAAGATAAATGCGCTTTCGAAGGCTACACCAGAGCTCTTTCGTTTGCTCCTCCAGGATGGCCTCATCAAACCGAACTCCGCCTTAGACATATATTGCGGCCATAAAACCGCTTTGGGGGTCGCATTGTCAAACGATCGATATGATATTGCACGCATGCTCATCGAGCATGGTGCAGACGTAAACATGAGACCACCATCAGCACCACTCGGAGTGACGGCGCTTTGGCATGCGTCGAACGACGGAGACATAGATGCGGTCAGATTTCTTCTTGATCATGGTGCCGAGATAGGCTATAAGACTGGCGACTCGTGTTGTCCGATAGAGGCAGCTACAGAGCGCGGCCATACTGAGATACTCGCGTTGCTCCTCGATGCGAAGGCAGCCCGCAACTCCGACTAGATACTGTGAGAGTTGCGCGATGCACAGTTGGTTAGCCTCAGCTAAGTCGAGGGTACAGGTGACAAACATTTGGCGTGTCAAGGTCGTCTGAATTGATGCGTGGCTCTTCCAGCCTCCTTCTCCCTGCACTGAGGTTGGTTCGTCTTTAGTCATTCTCGGTAGCCTGGAGCGAATCTACTCGTGGTATTTACTTTTCACACTAATTGTTTTCTTCCCAAAAGAGTTTTGGTCATCATGAGGACCATGGAGTATAGAGGGGGGTGGATAAAGATGTGTTGCAAATCTTGATTCCTCAAATAACAATGAACTCGCCAGGACATACCTACAACAAACGTGAAGTAACACACGTCCAGATCGACTTCGTCAACTTGATTCTTCTTTCACTTCGCTTGGAAGTTCACCTCATGCCATCTCACGCCACCATGTCAATACTGTCATCATGCTTAACGTTGCTAAAGAAGTTCCGTCAATATCCAGTGTTTCTAAATGTTGATATGCAACGGAACGAGCCCACCCTTTGGACTAATGTATGGAATCCAAAAGCCAGGTCTCATACTGATTCATGGACTTGAGGGATTTGCGGACTAGAACATATGAGCATGGCTTGCACGTTATCAATCATGATGAAGTTCACTGCCATTTTTCATTGTCGATGCGAGGAAACTTTTGTGCGCGATATACCGCCTTTCCCTTCATGGCTATAGCTTGTGATAGACTCTGTTAGGAAGCTTCATCAAAGCCAAACCTATCCGGTGCCCACGTACCCCGTTCAGTCATCGTGTAAACATACCACCTCTGCCATCTGCGATGATGAGATGCAATTCTTGTACCGAACAGACTGATGCTCTTCTAGGGCGGCTTGGGCACTTTCGAGATACCAAGTGGTCATTTTCTCCGTGGGCAACCACCTGGCAAACACCGTGTACTACGCCTGCGCTGCCTTCACCTCACGATGGATATCTCTCACCCGGAATATGACCCTTGGTCATCTTCTATCAGTCTAGATATGTTAGATGAACGCATTTGCTGCTCAGTCTAAAACCTTGCATCGGTATTTTTGTTCTGTATGCGGGGTCATGTCATAGTTCGCTTTTCTCTATCAAGACAAAGCTTGCAGCCCTACGCCCATGTATGCACTCACTGACAAGATAGCCCATCACGACCCGTTTTGGAGACTATCATAATCATGAAACACGGTGATGTTCCTTTGTGTTCTCACCTTCACCTTCGCCTTCACCGATAGTGGCTCTTTACTACACCCCCCACGTCTCTCTACTTCTGCAACCTCAAGCCTTCTTTGCCAGTTCGAATATACCTACACTCCATCACAGCAACACCAACCTACGTCAACATGGAACTCTTGGATCTCCCGCCGGAGGTCTTTCAGCAGATCGTCGCGATCTATGTCTCCACTGTCGGCATTCGTAAGGCGGCGAAGGCTCGAGAAACGTCAAGTAAGTTAGTTGATTGGCTGCCCGATACATACCGCTGACTACAACAGAAACCTTCTTGTGCTACATCAACGAGGAGATGTTTGCGCGACAACCTACCAACAAGTTCACCACCCGTGTGCCAAAGAAGCTTCTCACAAAGAACATGGCCCTGTTCTTGGAATACCGCAGTCAAGCATTATACGGCGCCCCGGACATTCTACCATCCATGATTCAGAAGACGACGATGAAATTCATGGAAATCACCGGCGAGACATCCAGCGATGTAGGATCGAAATGGATCAAGCGAGTGACAAAACAAGTCGTTCAACATTGCGGTGTCGTTATGTATCTTGCCATAACACCAACCGCAAAAAGGCGTAAGGACTTCTTCAACAACTCCTGCAAGAACTCAGAAGACTGTGATGCATTGATGCTTGCAATCTCTCTCGACGACCTAAATCTCGTCTCTGCCATGCTCCGCCGAGGTATCAACCTTTGGATGAAATCCCCTACCTTGGGATATCCTCTCCACCTTGCCGCACGTATAGGAAACCTGGATGTTTTGAGCGCTTTGCTATCATCAGGCGTAACAGACAAGAGCGAGTTGTCAAGTTTGCATTGTAGCAACAGGATCGGCGAAGCTATCTTTGCAGCCAAACACGACACAGAATCGAGGATTGCTATCGCGCTATTGAATTTCTACACCCTTCATGTTGGCCGGCCGTCTCTGTCCTGGTGCAGTCGCATGATATATCACGCTGTCTCTGGAAACGAACCCAAGTTTCTTGATGTAATCTTGTCTCTTGAAGTTCCCCGGTCGTGGAAAGAGAAGTATAGGGAAAACGTGATGTTCGGTTTCAGGCGCTGCAAAAGCCCAGAACCTATACTTCATGTTTGCATCGACCGGGATTTGATATCTCTTTACGGAGAGTATCGCTGCTACGAAAGTGATGCGAGGCAAACCCTAGCTGAGCTTGCAGTAAAGTACCATAATACTGAGATGGTAAATGTTCTCTTAAAATTCAACAAATCGTCATATTTCTGGGACGCACCTCTTCGATTAGCAGTGGAAAGAAACTGTGCGGACATCGTGCAGATTCTTCTACACCATGGAATAGACCCCGAAGGGCCAGGTTGGAAATTACACCGGCAAAGCCTGTGCGAGGTTGCTAAGAGCCGGTCAGAGGTTTATTTCATGGTCAAAAAAGCCCTGGAAAAAAAGATCCGCAGGCTCGGGGAAGACTATGAAGCGCCACTGTACCTTATCTGGGATCCGAAGAAGCAAGCAGATGTTCGAGTCGCCTACAGCTTCCACGCTCCCAAGCTCTGAGCGACAGATCTACGACACAGTACACAGTGGAGGCATACCGATGAAAAGGATATATTTGTCAGATGGGTTTGTGCAACTACGACCACTTCAGGACCCCACGGATCCGTTCTTCCGACTTTTGATGCGTTCTGCTTCCAACCGTCTGCGGCCCTGTCCATTTCATCATGAAGAATTTGCGTTCAAATCGAACATTATGCCTGAGCCATCAATTTCTGATGCCAAAGGCGTCTTTTGGGCGCCCTTGTAGTTTGCGTTTCAGTGACTCTTTTCTCAGTAGCAATAGTTATCTAAGTCGGCAATAATAGTCACCATGAAGACTTTCTCTTCCAACTCACCATCCTGAGAATGCTGATGCCCATTCCAATCAACAAACAACGGTGTCTAACTACGAAAGTACCGCGTGCTGGCTCAGTGTAAAGGTCTTTATGCTCCATGTCTGCTGGGTACTCCGAGCAGTCGCATCTACAACTTGTTGCTTGGAGAATGCATTCCCATTCCTCAACAACCATCCTTCCTTTCCAGCACTCCTGATATCCATGGCTTCAAGATTTGCCGTCACCACTGTGGCAATCTAGGCTTGGTTCTTCATACGATCTTGTCACTTCCCACCCCAGTTTGCTCTAATTGATAACTGTGTCACGCTCCTGCATAAGCCACCGATTCATACCATTCACATCTCCGTGTAGCTGCCTCGTACTTGATTGCTCTTTTCTTAGTCGTCGTGCGATTCAGCTACTCATTGTAGGGGTGTTCTTTGACTGTGTGGATTGTTACACTGTTGAGCAAACCATAACATTCCAAACCTCTTCTAATTTGTTTGAAGTATGAGGACATAGAGATATCTAACGGGATGATGTTAGGCTATCTGTACGTTGATGTCGTCAGTAGTCTCTCAATTCGTCTATGAAAATCGCCAGAATGCGGACTTTTGGGTGTGGGGAAAGGTTCAGGCGAACTCGTGGACCAAGAGTATAGGTTTGGGTGTCAGTGGGCTTCTTCTCGGTGGTCATTGCAACCATTGAAGGTACTCCGTAGCTTTTGATGGGTATATGAAGACACTGCTTACTGAATCTGATCTGAACCAACCTGTTCAATATTCTCGCGACCTCGAGCGGTCATCTCGTTTGACAGAGCATAACCCATTTGTTCTCTTCCACACTCCACGAGTGGGGGGGTTACAAGTACTGTCGCCTGTAACGAAATGACTCTTAGCAGTTCTAACTGTCCCCCGCTTGAGCAGCAGTCCTAGTACATCGAGCGAGCTACCAAAGCGACCGGGGTCTGTTTTCCCTTTGTCGCAGTTCAGCCCCACGCACGCATATATCTTATTCAACCATAGCCCGCACGCCATCGCCCACTAGTAACAAGAAGGGCTAGCCAGTTGATCGAGCAAGTCCATTGGATATTGTTGCTGGGTTCAGCTGCATATGATCAGGTTCTGTCATATTCCACTGTCAACCTACCAAAACAACCAACACTAAGGCCCAGCGCTTGCTCACATCAACCATGAATCTCCTTGATCTCCCACCAGAGATCTTCTCGATCATCATACGGCACTTGGTAAACACGGAGGACGTCAAGCAAGCATGGCTGAGCCGGAGTGTCAACAGTAAGTTTTCACAACAGCCTATTCGGGATATGCATGCTCACGAGAACAGAGGGGTTCTGCGACTACATCACTGCTGAAGTTTTCGGGTACCAACCCATGGCTGCCTACATGAAGAACAACCACGTATTCTTCAAGCGACACATCGAGAAGTTTCTAGAACACCGTGTCCTTGCGGCAGAACAGTGTTTCCCCGCTACTCACATCCGAGGAGTCCCGGTTCTTCATGGGGCCCCAGTCGCACTACCGTACCTCATCAAGAAGATTGTCGATGTTATCATGATTAGCTTGGATAATCCGACGCCACGACTTCGCCATGGGTGGGTTCGCAAAGTATGTGCGGTAATGAAACGCGCCGCCTCCCATCCTGGAGCACTCAAGCTTGCCACACGACCGACCAAGGACACGATCAGGGATTTTTCCGAGAGGTCTGGGGAAGAGGAAGCACTTGCTATCGTGGCCATATTAGGCTTCGACAACCTCGCGCTACGCCTTCTGAACCGGAACATCTGTCCGTTGAAGAGGATACGCCTGTTTGAGAGCTATGCCATCAAGTTTGCTGTCGAAAGGGGTCGCACTACTATGGTCCAGAACATGCTGGCTCACTCTAGCAGCGGCGCAGATCGCGACCAGAAGCGTGAACGCAAGATCATGATCAGGCGCTGCATCGATTATGTGCTGGCCAAAAATGACAAGATTGCGGCCGACCTACTGCATTGGTATATCACCCACGGCAAGTGCAGTCCCGGCACGGAATGGTTCAAGCGAGCTTGTGAAGCTGGTCAGGTACAGTTCTTGTCGATGATGCTGGACCCATCACAGAAGAAAGAGTTTTCCAGCTATCGGCACTCCTATCTAGGCCGCCATCTCTACAAAAATGCAACCCACCTCATACCTGTCTTCTTGGCCAAGGGTCTCTTCGACGCTGACAACATCAACGACCCTCAACCGGAATCCGAGGAAGAGAATATACACCGCGGAACGAGCCGTCATTCGCAGTCCCTCCTCGATGTCGCAGTGGGTCAAGGTCAGCTGGAGCTTGTTCGCACTGTTCTCAATGCTGGCGCGCATCCAGACGGTGTGAAGCTTCACCGTTCCCCATTCTCCTACCCGATCAAGAGAGCTATCAAGCATCACAGGATTGATATCGCAAACTTGCTGATCGAGCGAGGTGCTGACATCACAGCTGGTGGTCAAGAGATGTGAACATGGGAAATGCCATGCCGTAGTGCTCCAAAGAGCATATATTCTGCGAAATGAGATTTTGTTAGTGGTCTTGAGCCTCCAGAGGGTGCGGCAAGTCAGTCCTTTCCATGTTTGTGTTCAAGCTGGTCGGTTCAGTCAAGGTACTTCTCAGATGCCGAACATTTGTACGAGAAGAGAAATGCCGGTGTAATTGGCAATGGTCAGCGGAAAGGTTTCGCGTACATGTGATCACCAGGTTTTGAAATGGCTATGTATTGGGTAGTCAGACTCTCGAAACCTCAATTGTAATCCTCGTTTGCTGATCTGTTTGTGATTGTTGTGACTAGACAAAACTTTGCGTTGCCATGCCGAACCACTCGAGGCAAGATCTTATGCGTTAGCAGCAAGGTCTCGTTTAGATTCCCACAGCCATAGCATAGAGTGTGAGGTGTCAACTAGAAAAGTAGTTCATGTTCAAGAGGACAGTGAGCTGCCCCAAGTTTGCCGACAGGTCGCTTGCTTCCATGGTAGCCATCAAAAAACTGTCCCTAGGGATAGACTGTTCCATGAAATACAATGGCTTGAGTTTAGAGTTCTCTCATCTCGCAAGACAAAAGTGCTTCCAACAGTACACCCAAAGGCATGATCGTTGCTTTCACGCATGAGGATAGACGTAGTTTGGTAGCGATCTTTTTCGAACCAATCAGATCGATGACATGGTTTCTACGGTAGCCCCGCCTCCATCCGTAAAACTCAACAATGTAACCTCAATCAGAACTCGCAACCGTACGTCCTTTCGATATATATCCTGAAGCGCGCGAATCCAATGCGACATCCATCGTAGGTACCTGGAAAACAGGCGTTCATGATTTGTGGAATATTAGTGAATGCGTGACTCGGCCAGTCAATTCTGGGAGTTTCATCACTCGTACTGGCAGCATATGCACTTCGCGCTTTCGCTGTATGTTGTATGGGTCAATTTCAAGCACACCGTCCTCTCCAGCAAACTATTAAGCATCTAAACTTCGATACTCCACTACATAGGAACGCGGATCGTAACCACCAAGCCACTCAACAACCGGCAACATGACGCCCGTCGTATATCTCGATCGCCTCCCTATAAATTCGGAGCCATCCTTCATACACACTGTGTTCGACGACGACGAGAAAGCTGGTATCAAGGAGATCCACACGTTTCCAGGCGGCCGCGGCGCCTGTGCCTGGGTTGTATTCGACTCCCAAGAAAATGCAGAAAACGCTGCCGCAAGGTACGATGGGCGTCAATTTGGGCCAGTAAGCCAGAAAACCCACGCGTCACTCAAACCCGAGTCTTTGATCCCTACATCTGCCACAAATACCTTGACCAAGTTTCTCCACGACCGTGACAACCAGATAGAGTCGCGCACTGTTAGAATCACGCACTTGCCTGAGAACCACACGCTCCGCAGTATGAATGCACTCTTCGGGCCAATGATGGAGGCTTTCGACTGCCATGAGCCCGAGGAGGACCCATACTTTGGAAGCTACGAGCCCAACGAGATCTTGCATATGAAGTCTCCGCAGCCCGGGGTTGGTTTGGTGCAGTTAGCAAAGCCGAGTATGGCGGTCAAAGTTGTTCGTGAATTCGCCGGCACCTATTTGAAAAATGGCACCTTGGATTTGCGTTGCGTGCCGGACGAAGAAATGGAAGACCTACTTGTCGATACTGGCCCCGCGCATGGAAAGGCTATTCAGCTGTTTGTTGGTGGTATCAAGCCCGGTTCCTCGAAGGCAGATATCCAGAACATCTTCACAGGCTATAAGGTGCTCGATGTCAGAATTCCTGGAGGAGGGAAGAGCTTCTGCTTCATGTTTGCACGCCAGAAGGATGCGGATGCTATTTTGGCCAAATACGAAAAAGGCTTCAATTTTGAGGGCAGGACGATTCGTGTCAACCTGGCAGATAAAGGCAAGAAGAAGGGTGGGGGCAATCCGTCTACTCCTGGCTCCCCCTCCACGCCCAGAGGCTCAACGACCGACCTAAAAGTCAACAATCTACCGTATGGGGTAGCAGAATCCACCATACGCATGCTGTTTCAGGGTTTCAATGTTTCCAAGGTCGTGATCAGGCATGGCTTTGCTTTTGTCGGCATTGCATCGAACGAAGTAGAGCGTGCCATTCAAGAACTGAACGACAAGCCTATTGGTGAGATGAATATCTCTGTGAAGGTTTCTGAGCGTCGTAAAGGCTGAACTAAGTCTATGGTCATCTCCACGGACAGAGTGCATTATCGGATGGAGCTCTTGGAATCGGGGACTGGCACTTGACGTTTTTGAAAACCTCTTTAGATGGGGCAAAAGTTACGCACACTTGGCAAAGTCTCGTACATGTTGGACTTCCGTGATGCATCAGTTGCTAGATATCTTGTTTCGGCGTTATTATTGCTGTGTCAATGGATTAAAGTTTTCCAAGACCCTATATCCCTTGCGATGTTACAGGCATTTGCCCGACACCTATCGATGAGACACATGTTATTCGAAATCACTGGGTTCGTAATCCAGCATCGAAAACACAATCACAAGAATCTTGAATGATGACCAAAATGTTTGAATTATACCGTTACGAAAATATATACTTGAAGCTTGAACCTCCCCATGCATCTCGACTTCACCTAGACGACTACGACCAGTGAGTAGTAGCACCGATCGCCGCTCCACTAGCAGGGAGCAAGAAGTCACTCGCGGCAATCTTTCCGTTAGCCTGCCTCTTGCCCTGCACCAACGAGACGTCCACACTCTTGAACGCACTGTTCGCCCACGTCGCACTCCCGCTCCAAGAGTTACCGCTCAGCTTCTGCGAAGAGCTCAATGTCACTTGTGCCGAATTTGAGGTGCTCTTCATGTTGCTCGCCGCAATGTTGTCGCGGAAGGTGACCACTGCGTTCTTTGCGTTGAAGCCGACGTCCGGGTTGTTGAAGGCTGTATTGCGCAGCATGACGAAGTTGCCCGTCTGCGAGTTGTCGGTGAAACCCTTGGCTGCGTTGGCAAAGGCGATGCAGTTTGTGATGTTGTGGTCTGCGGGGCCAATGTCGCCGGCGTTGCCACCGCCGAGCTTGAAGCCGTTGCCATCGCCAGCGAAGTCGGTGAAGGACCAACGGTTGAAGCCGTTACCCCAGGAGATGGTGTCGACGATGGTGATCTTGGATTTGAACTCCCTGGTTGACATATTAGTTCATCGGTCTGTAACTTGCATGTTAGTAGAATTTTAACGTACCACAAGTCAAGTCCATCATCGACGTTATTCCATAGCCTAGCGCCCTTCAGGATGTTGCCCTCACCACTTCCCTCCTTGATGGCAATTCCATCGGCACTTTCGCCGTTTTTCCTCGGGTCACGGTTACCCCACGAATCCAAGTAGTAGATCTTGTTGTTCGCGCTGGCACCCTGCAGTTGGAAACCAGTCTCGTAGTTCTGTCTTGTAACCAGCCTCTCGAAGACATTGTTGTTCGAGCTGTCGGCATACACGCCATACGGTCCGTTGATCAGCTCAAGACCCACAAACTTCCAGTAGTTTGCCTTCTCGATATGCAGAACACCGCGGTCGGCGCCCGCGAGACTTCCACCAACAGGGGCAGGTGTGCCCGTAAGCGCCTCGCCATCCAGGATTGGAACTTCGGTCTGGTATGCGGACAGAGTGATGGGTGCGGCTGAGGTTCCGGACTTCTTGATCTGGATGTTGGTCGTGAGCGCGTATGTGCCGCCACGGAGGAAGATTGTGTCGCCAGCAACAGCCTTGTTGACGGCGGTCTGAATGGATTTCAAGGGCGCGGCGAGGCTACCTGCGGCACTGTCCGAGCCGGTAGGAGCGACGTAGATGGTCGCGCCCAGCACGGAGGGCAGGAGCAGGAAAACTGTTTGAAGCATAGTGAGCTGCATGATGACGGATAGAATGAGTGACTGAGATATGAATTGAAGTGGAAGAGATAGTGTTGGACAATAACTCAATGCTTCCTAGGATGATACCGGGGCATTTCGTATATATATCTCTTTTCGCCTACTCCCAACTTCTCATTTCCTCCTGGCGTAATGTGTTTCTCATTCCGCAATCGCATGACCTTGCTTGGCACTTGCCACTGAGTCCAACGTACCATAATCGAGAGTAGGACGTTTCATGCCAGTGAATCGCGGGAGCCACGCGATACCCGTTTCACGCCACGCCTTGCCCGAAAGGGGGGACGTGGGAACAGAAAGAGACCAACTTCCTTTCTTGGCGGACTCTGCATAGAACGAAACACACATTCCACTGCATATCTTCCCCGGTAAACAAATTTCCGCGGTCGTGTATAACGGGGGAAATCTCCGGAGGCTTGGCTGACAGGGATATTGACTACCACACCACCAGAGGATAGAAGTAAGCTTATCTTGTGTTTGATGTACCTAGCTCGGTGTAAATTGTTCCGTAGCATATATAATGTCGTGTGTGATGGATAGACGCACTGTAAATCAGCCTCGATATTCGGCGACCCACGGAATTATTGCTCTTGAGATGCCTTAAAATTGTCTTCCTGACGCCCAGATATCTAGAACCATCGCGCTCGCACTCGTTTGTCTATAGTGGATTATTTCTCCCTCGTGGCAAATTCCCGAGATCCTACACGTGCTTGGCGCCTTGGTACCAAGCCGCCTAAATTGTAGCGAGTTTCGGATGAACGAGGCTTGTCGAAGTCAAGTGTTCTAGCCCTAAGCCGTCATATGCTAGTGCCGTTCGATGTCTCTTACAAACCTTTGAAACACTCTCTTTTCGCCTGAATATAAACCTCGAAGATTGCTATATCGCAGAGCGTAGACTTTCCTCACGCCCAAACTCGTTATGTTCTGAACCACAACCCGACACCTCCATCACCAAATACTCTGTATTCATATGCTCTAGAAATGGATGAATACTGACTCGAGTTTCGGTGCAACGAAAGTCATTATAAAGACCGAGCCAGGTAGGGAAGGTACATCGAACACACCGTCTTATGCATCATCTATCGAAACTCAACGGCGAGCGAGCACACATAATCACTTAATACGAGCACATGGACGACTGTAGAGGCGACTGCCAGAGTAACGTGCAGTAGCTCTTACGGGAAGCAAGCCTCGTCTAAGTGCACAGACTTGATCATGGATATCATGCTGTTTGACAGCTTGTCACGACTTGCCAGCTCGAGCATTTCCCAGCTAGCCAGTCAGTCCGGATATCACTCACTCATTCACTGACATTCAGCTAGAAGAAACTGAACTCGACTAACGTCCTACCAGCAGAGCATAGCGCAACAGACCCCCCAGACAGTGATCTCATGCCGCTCCGCTATTTTCAAGACCACGTTTGCTTAGTACTGCTGTAGATCTCCCACTCCGTCTCTCCACAAACCACAGCTGCAAGGTTTTCTGGCTAAACACCTACGCCTACTTGTAGCTTACACATAGCATATATCCTCCTACAGATCACTAATCGTGACAATAACTCGCGAGGTATACGATTGAACACTCACGCATCTCCTATGCTGACTGCGATTCCATGATATGCCATCTTTCCTCAATATCGCATTCAGCGTTGCCGCCCACCTTTCTACTCTCTGTACATACCACTGGAGGAAGGCGCTCCCAGACGAAAGTCCGTAATACTTAGCAAACCACACAGCATATATCCCATGACAAATCCCTGTTCGCGCAAACAACCAGCCATCATGCCGAAAATTCCAACACTCAAGCACTTCCATCCACTAACTACATCCTCATCTCAGACATACTTGATCGAGTACACAGCACAACAATGAAAAAAATGAACAAAAAATAGCAGGATAGTAAGTAATGGCAGAATAAGCGACAAACTCCCTCCAGCGCACGCTGAATCGCGCGTGTTTCGCGCTGAAACACGACGTCTGAATCCGGGGTACGCGCAGGCCCATCGTCATTACAACGGCAATCTACACGCGGCGAGATC
The DNA here is from genome assembly GCF_010015815.1 of Dothidotthia symphoricarpi CBS 119687. Taxonomy (NCBI): domain Eukaryota; kingdom Fungi; phylum Ascomycota; class Dothideomycetes; order Pleosporales; family Dothidotthiaceae; genus Dothidotthia; species Dothidotthia symphoricarpi. Next base: position 121,051 of record NW_022985026.1, read on the forward strand.
GCGTTCGAAACATCAGATCTGTGGGTTCAGTTGCTGAGGCGTGAACACTGACTGATTTCCAGAGCGGTTGACCGACATGGTGCGGTATCCGACTTTCACAACTGATGATGTGTATAACCACACGCCCATCTTCCCAGCCCAGCGCAATGCAGACTCCAACGCTCCTTACCACCCACCAACCATAACCATGCGTCTCCTCTCAGCCCAGGCGCTTCTGGCTATCCTCCCGCTCGTCAGCGCCCACGGCCGCATAACAAACATCACCACCGCCACCGGCCTGACATACGCCGGCTTCGACCCCGCAACCGCGTTGACAAACACCACGCAACCCCCCCTAGCAGCCTGGAGCGCCGCAAACCTCGGCAACATCTTCGTCCCGCCCTCCTCCTTCAACACGTCCGCCGTCTCCTGCCACTTCTCCAGCGCACCAGGCGCACTTCACATCAACGTAACAGCCGGCTCAACGCTAACCCTGCAATGGAACGAATGGCCCGTCTCGCACGTCGGACCCGTGCTGACGTACCTCGCACCGTGTAATGGGAGTTGTGCCACCGCAGACGCGGGGTCGCTGCGGTGGAGCAAGATCGATGAGATGGGGTGGGTGAATAGCACGGGGTGGGCGGAGATGGGGCTCGGCGGGACGTGGGCGACGGATGTGCTGATTTCGAATGGATTTTCATGGGAGGTGAGGGTCCCGCAGATGTTGGCGCAGGGGGAGTATGTGCTTCGGCATGAGATTTTGGCGCTGCATGTTGCGGCGCAGAGGGATGGGGCGCAGGCGTATCCGCAGTGTGTTAATTTGAGGGTTGGGGGTGCGGGGAGTGGGAGGTTAGGTGCGGGGATATTAGGGTCGCATTTGTATGGGATGGAGGATAAGGGGATTTTGGTGGATGTTAGTGGGAAAATTGGAGGTTATCAGATACCTGGGCCGAAGTTGGATGGGCTTGCGGGGCCGGTGCGGCAGCGGAGTCAGAAAAGGAGGACCGCGATGAGAGTGAAGCAGAGGCAGCTGAAGAGAGTTTGAATTGAGTTTGAGTGATGTACAGACTCGTCTAGAAATTCGTCAAAGTCCGAGGGAAAGAGGTTTTTATTAAAGGAATCGAGTCGCATAGAACGCGAAGAATGAAAAAACACAGCTTGGACCTGATGGGATTGTAGAAAACGTGGTCAAGAGCCAAGAAACCATGTGTCCCTTCGCCATGTTAGAGAAACATCTACCAGCTCTCGACAGGAGAGGAAGCTGATGACCGATTTTGGCGTGGAGGTCGAATAAAGGCAAAGAAGATGCGGTCGAGCGAGCTGTTGCCTAGTCAGTGTTGTACTGCGGTAACATTGTCCTTATCCAGACGTACCCTATGGAATGTTGCCCAAAGAGACGAACAAACAAGCAAAATGTAGGCGACGCCACGACGATTATAAGACGACATAGTCTCGAAGTCCCCGCATTGCTAAACGCTTGTCAGTAAGCAACTTCAAAGGGGTGTGCACGGGGAGCAAACCTTTCTCAAAGAAGACGCGGCATGATATTGGAAGACCACACCAGCAACAGACGCTGAACGTTTACCAGTCGACTGAAACATCACCTTAGTGATGATCGTACAAAATGATAGAAACAAGGTTCTCGTTCCCTGCTTCGATCGCCACATTTGACCATCTTGTCAAGGCCTCTGCACTTGGACGCCCGAACGTTTTGTTGTAATGCTCAAGCAAGAACTTGGCGATATGCTCTTGTTGCCACTCGATGGAGTTGATAAGGACCTGTTCACAGACATCGGGAAAGAACTTATCGCTCATGTCGCCCTTGTGGACTTCAGACCGCTTGATGATGGCTTTGACCACAGTCAGGCGACCGCAAAACGTTGCAGCGTTGAGCGGTGATCCAAACGGAAGGCTGTCCCATTCAGACAAGTTGTAGTCCCTCCACAGCATCTCGTAAGCGCCGGCTACGAAGATCCCGATGGCTCGGCAGCTTCCTACTGCTGCTGCTGCTGCCACTCGAGTGTGAACATTGTCGGTGTCAAACAGAGATGTGGATACCTTTCCTCGAGCTATTGATACTGTCATATCTGTTGTGATGCAATCGAATGCATCTTTGTAGGTATCTGCAAATGTCTTACACAACGACTCTGTGTATCGCAATCGGACCTCCTGCGTGTCGCGTCCAGCGGCTTGTACCAGGATGTCGACCATGGTGCGGATGAAATTGGGAATGAAAGGGTAAGCACCGTAGAGGCTGTCTACGCGATGGAAGAGGTATTTGTCGATGTTCCATTCCAGAATCTTCCGGTTGATCCTGATTGGGGTTGCATGGAGAAAAGCTCCCAGCGGTTGCCTGGCGAGGACTTCATACTCAATGCATAACCTGACAGACTCTGAGTATAGTAAGTATGGGACTTTTGAACGACACTCTGCTATGGCTTCAATGATCGACATACTGCATGTTTCTCTCATGCGCCACGCCTCTGCGACGCTGACGTTGTTGACGTACAGTCGAGCGATTTGCTGCAATATTTCTGGGGGCAGGTTCTGCAGGCCCATGTCTAATACTCTATGAGTAGTTGTTAGGTGTCTGTGGCGTGGTTGAGAGATGTCTGTGAAATAGTAGGGTGTTGTTGTAGCTTTAAACAGCTGCGCAGGTGAGATACTTATAGGAAGGTTGCGTGATTTACTTGATTCTACAGTGAAACTGACTTGTTAAAACCCTGGACCTACCTTCACCTTAAGACGTGCAACAAGCTAACGTAAAGCTAGGATGTATTGGAGAACTCGCGTGAAAGACTGTGCTCCTTAAACAAAGTAAAGACGGAGAAAAGACAAAAGAAGAAAACATTAGAGACAAACTACAAGACCTAAAATAGTTTCCCCTTAATTGTTAACAAGTAGTCGGTTGATTTGTACTATCCATGTCTAAGAGTGTGTGAATAAGAACATATCAGTTTGTATACCACATTTGAGATCAACACGATGTGTCAGTATGCCTAGAGCAACGGACCAAGCCCTGGATTAAGAAGAGACAAAGTACGGTCACCTCATCCAGAGACTGTGCGTCGAATGTCATGATAGCGGATGTGGTGTTGAATCCCAGATGATAAGGCAAGACGCGCACGTGGCACTAGCGCTCCCATGCATGAACGACGTCAATCTTCATGCACACCCCGGACTTGCTCTCAGCCCCGTCCCAACGCCTGTTTTTGCACGCGTTATTGGTGGCTTGCGTTCCGTATAAATATCACGAGGTACAAAGACTCGCGCACAAGACTTGTCGTAAACGTGATACACACAACAGCAGGCAACCACACATCTACTTCACACACGTCCACAATACACACCCGCGAAATCATACACCATGGCGCCGCTCAAAATCGCAATCCCCAGCGCAGCCACGCAGACGCCTGAACAAGGCAAACAGTACACAGCCTACTCGGTTCGCGTCGACCATCCTTTCCCACGAACAGCTACGACCCTCTCGAAACGTTATTCAGACTTCACCACCCTCGACTCCACTCTGCGCTCGGAAGTCAGCGCGCCGCCTGCTACTCTACCGCCAAAATCCTGGCTGGGCGGGTTCCTCGGGCTGGGGAGCAGTCTGGGGTCACCAGAGCAGATTGAGAAGCGCCGAGTGGGGTTAGAAGCATACCTTCGCGCGATAGAAAGCAGCCCAGACACGCGGTGGCGCGACACAAAAGCGTACCGCGACTTCCTGCAGCTAGACGACGGGAAGAAGGAACGAGTCGGCAGTGTCGCAAACGGCAGCGCAGCCAAAGACTCCATCCGCGACGGCGCAGACTGGCTCGACAAGCACGCGCTGCTCAAGTCCTCGCTGCAAGACGCGCGCCGCTGGCTCACGGCCCGCGAACAAGCCACCGTCGCAACAGCCCAACACGAAGCCGCCGCAAACGCAAAGAAAAGCCTGCTCCGCGCCGGTACCCTCATCGCCGCGCTTGAAGACGCGCTACGCAGCAGCACGACCGGCGCCGCGAGCGGAGAATGGCAGGGCGAGAAGCTCGGCGAAGGCGAGATCCGGCGCCGTCGCGATATGATTTCCACCCTCAAAAAGGAGCGCGACGGCCTCGACAGCGTGCTGAACACAATGGCCGTCAAAGCCGCCTACGCATCTGCATCCGCGTCCACCGCGTCCGCCGCCGTCACAGACCAGCAGAAAGCCGGCCTCTTCACACACGCGAATAAAACCCCCTCGCGTCGCGTCCTCGGCGCGCCCCAGCACGAGACAGATCGCACCCGCGAACTCGATAACGAGGGCGTGTTGCAGCTGCAGAAGGATATCATCCAGGATCAGGATGAGGATCTGGTTGATCTGACGAAGGTGGTGAGGAGGATGCGCGAGATGGGCGTGGCTATCAATGAGGAGATTGTCGAGCAGAATGCCATGTTAGGCCTGCTGGAGGAGGATGTCACGCGTGTGGATGGCAAGATCAGGATTGCGAAGAAGAGGGTTGACAAGATTCGTTGATTTTCCTTACTACTGGATACGTGTGGGAGGCCCTTTTGCTGCTGGAATGCCGAGTTGGCATGTCATGGACGGCGTTTGGAGTTGAGATTTGGCTTGGATACCCGTACCGCGTGCGACAAGAGCATGGTATAGCGGGTTTATGTAATAATGTATGTATATGTTCTATCTACTCTTCTTACCCTATCTCTTGGTGTTGAGGAAATTAAACCTCCGCATGTATTTACCTATCCGTCTCCACTCACGTTACAAAGGTTAATCAGTCGACCGCATAATACACCCATATCTACACAGTAATGACCCAACAAAAAGAAAATGTTATCCTACACAACAGCGACTGAACACCTGTGAGGACCGCACTTTCTCCATCCAGCCCCACTTCTTCCAGGCTAACCCGCATCTATCCTAGCGTTCTTGCCCAGAAAACCACAACTCGCTGGAACGACCGAAGATTTCAAAAATATAAACATACATAGAGTGCCCCGCCAATCGCGTGTCGCCGTCCAGCACGCCCAAGAAGGCAACAGCCAAATCGACCTGCTTACGTTACTGCATGTAACGAATAAAAGGTGCAGCGTCTAGCCACCCCCTAGATCCACATTGAAAATACACCCACCGTACGTTGTAGTAGCCCTAATCCAGTCGATTAATTGGAGCTTGGCTGCCTGCCTGATCGGGCCTACCACCGCGCAATTCAACCAGTTTATGCGGTACACGAGTCACCAGATATAAGCCCTCGTCGGTCGTTGTCCACACAATCACTCTCCAGACCTGCCATCCATCTCAGACAATTTTATCGACAAAAGTCATCATGCGCACCTCGACTCCAGCTTCAGCCTTGCTGTTCCTCGCTAGCGCTGTGGTAGCGCAGTCAAGCGAGGGACTATTCACCATCCAGACGTCTATCCCATGCGACTGCATAATGGAGCCCTGTACCGAGTGTGCGTATGCTCTCAAGATATGTTTTGCAGCAGCTGACTCATGCAAGGCTCCTCGCACATCATCGTCCCAGAAACCTCCATCTCGGGAGTCATGTCGATTCCGGGCGGAGATACGTTGCTTAGAAAGGGCTGAGCGAACAGGAAGCCTTGTTTTCAACGTCCTATGGTCGTATGTGGAAGAATGGTGGTTGGGGGTAGTACATATCTCGACAGCTAACAGCTCTGTACGGCTTAGCAAGCACGACAGCTAACAGCTCTGTACGGCTTAGCAAGCACGCCGAAGATTTGGTGTGTGGAGTTGCTTGCGGAGCCCTTTTGAGCTTTGGATGAATTGCTCTCTGGCGGATACGAGCATCTTTGCTGTATTGAACGGCTTCCAAGATCTATGTGTTCAGATTTGACGATGGGTGGATGGAGATGTATCACGTTTGAGAGGCCTATAACACACAAGGTCGAGCGCCAAAATCTCCGAGCACACCAGAGTAGAGAGTGATAACAAGGGGATTGTAACGTTTAGACAGTTTCCATGACAGATCGCAGGGACACTCGACAAATCATTGCTAGACAACTACAAATGCCTGTTGAAGTCGCACTCTCTTCGTCCAGGCCCCATGTGAAGCTGTACTCAGCCTCTTATGTGATTAGTAAAGAATACGCAGGTTGGATAAGCCGCTTTATAAGTAGCAATTCGGCAGCTATAATGTCTCGAGGATTAGATGCGACTTCTTGCAAGGTGACGAACTAGCACTTGTCCCATAAGCCTTGGTATTATGGATGGCCTCTACAGGCATTGTATACGGTACATTAATGCGGGTTACAAGTACCTGCTTTGACTGTTGTGCCACTAGATAGTAAAGAAGGTAGCAATATGCATTAACGCCGCAAGTAATGTGCACCCCTATAAGCACTAAAGACGTGCGGGCGTCTTGCCACATAATCTAGTTGGGTCCGAAACTGGCTTCTCGGCCAGTCGAGATACCCGGAATCAAACTGTGCATATCAGCGAGATCACGAAGCTATGCTACACGCTCAATGTTACAGATAAGATAGACCCTCTGGCGGATGTGCACGATTTATAGACGATTTATAGACGATTTATGCACTGATCTTGCATGTCGTTGTCCAAGATCCCGCTGCAGCTTGATTCCGGGGTTTCCCAACTAGGTGATAATTTTAGATCAAGGAGTACGTTAGCCTTACTTGCACATACATACAACCTAGCTAGCAAAGTTTGCTATGCTTCATTCATTGCATTGTTTGGTTAGTTTATTTTTGGTGGTTTCAATTTCCCGCTTTGACCTGCCGAGAGCTCCCACCAACCAACAGCTCGCCTCGTAAAGTGGCTGAGGATACTACTGCTTACTGCTTATGCCAAGCCCAAGCAAGTGCTTATTACCAAACAGCCATAGATTTGGTGGGAACTCTTCACTCCCATTCTCCCAGTTCACAGCACTCAAGTATGGCTCATAAAGCCTCCAGTTTACCAGCGGCATCTGCCTCCCAGCCGTACGAACCGATTACAATGACACATGAACCTGCAACACACGAGAAGGGGACGACGCTCATTTCCGCAACAGTTGCGCCCGCTACTTCTTGCCAGCCACGGAGTTTTGCTCAAGTATGGTCCGCGAGTCAAGTTCTCGTGACTGCAGCCATCCCAGCAGTCGCACTCGTCGCATGGCTGGTATGCATCCACGCCAATCCGCGCATCTTCGACACCTTCGCTGGAGAGAAAATCGGCGGGCACTTCAGTCAAGCAGAAGCGAAAGCCATCGACATCATCACAGGAGCCATATTAGCTCCTTTATTCATGGCAAGCCTTAATTATATCTGGTTTGCAAACGCACGTGTATCGGTAGTGAATGAGCAGCAACGGCGAGCAATTCCCCTGAGGACACTGGTGACTGCCAGCGGCACTTCCGGTGGGAATTACGACTTGTTTCAACTTCGCGATCTGTTGCAGGGCAAAACGTGGCGACTTTTCCTTCTGGGCTTGCTCACGCTACTCTCTGCCGTGTCGCGATCGGCCCTGAGCAACATCATCGCGTACGAGGCATTTTCCGAAAACGTTCCTTCGCATGCGAGTACGCTACGAGTGCAGAGGGATCTTGCTATTGATGGGGCATTCCTTGGGCCTGCTGGCTTGCTTTACCCAAGTAGCAGCTTAATCAGCTTGGATCTATACGACTTCAGCGATTCGCAGAACGCCCAGGTTGCGAAGGAAATGGTGTCTCTGCTCACTGGACTGTCTTACGAGAATGCCGCCTCTAAGTTGACTAACGGTACTTATGTGGGCATCAATGCGACTTCACAATCGCTGGACAGCCTTCCCCTGACGGTTGTTGAAATTGACAATGTACCCGCATATCGACTTTCTGTTGACTGCGCTCCTGATCTGCCAACTTCAATATCGGTGTTGCAGCCCCTGTCGCTTATCAACACCCAAATAGAGTTGATGTTGAACACCACTTCAATATCCAACAATACACTCTTTCAGGCCAACTATCCAGGCGTTCCAGAAGACATTCAAACGTATGATGGAGATGGCTACAGTTACGCCGGCTTTTCCCTCGGCTCACTAGAGGCGTATCTTGGGCATCTACAACGTTTCAACATGACCAATGACACATCACCATCTATATATGGCGACGTTGGGTTCCGTGCCTTCAACATGACTGGAGCAGCGCTGGGCTTCACAGGGACGCAGAGCACCATGTCCGTCAGCGGGATCCGCTGTATGCTGTATCGTGAACGCGGCTTGCTCAACTACACTCGTGCTTCTTCCAACAGCAGCAGCACTAGCACCTGGACCATTTCCTCCACCCACTTCGACAATGACCAGGAGAAATCCAGCATCCCCTCCATGCTCGCTCACTTCCAATGGAGCAACCTCAACTTTCATGCGCCCGGCGCCGTAATCCCGGGCCTCGGTCCCGCGCTCTCAAACTCCATGACGGGACTTCATGCCGCCACCACAGCCAACGACACCTTCACCGACTTTGCGCTCAACTTCCTCTATGCTTCGGGCGAGGCACAGCGTATACTATACGAAGTTGCTGCGACCAGTACCAATTCATCCAAAAATCTACACGACTACTATGTCGATGTCCCGGGCTTCATAACACAGCAGCAGTACCGCATCACGTACGTGCCAAGCATCCTTTTGTTGGGTCTGCTTTGCTTGCTGGCTGCCAGCATAGTGACCGCTGCCATGGCAGCGTATGTGCGCAATTCAGATTCGGCACGGGCTCATCGACGGGTGGATGTGGTAAGGCTGTTGGTAGATAGTGTGTCGGGGTTACAAGACTCCAGAGATGAATGGGCGAGAATAGCACAGAAGGGCAACGGAGATTTGGATACTTGGGCGGTGGGGTACAAGGTACGTTATTCGAGGGTAGATGATGACGGGGGCACGGTACAGATAGTTCTGGACAAGCATGAGGGTTGATGCGAGTAGATGTGACTCCTTTTACGAACTCCGCTATTTCCTCAAGTCTTCTCTTCCTTCTATGATTTACCAAGTTCTTCTCTGCTCTTATATCGGCTTGATGTTCACTGTCAACTTAAAGATCAGAGTTTACTTATCAAGATTCCTCGTTTGCCCAGTTCATCCATATTTGACGGCGCACATCTGAACTGTCCCCACCGCGAACTTGCAAGCTCTACTTCCGAGTCAGCTCCACAAAGAATATCAGTAGATAAAGGTTCATGCTAATCTTACATGTACTCTTCCATCATCAATACGAAGATTTCATTTGATTCATTCGTAATCAAACTCTGCCGGAGTGTTCTGCATTTTTTACCAAGGTTATTATGCTTTACTCTGCAATGAAGCTTAGTGTTACTGTCGCGCAGCAACATACCGTTACCTTACTGCTCGAGCCAGTCAACCTATATCCTGTGCGACAGTCACAAGATTCGTTTCAAAGGTGTCGGTACTGTTTTTGGTCAACAGTCTATTAACCTGCCATGAATAGAATTTTGACAAACAGCATATGGGACAAGAGAACTTGTTTTCAATGTCCTATAGTCGTATGTGGAAGGTTGGTGGATAGGGGTGATAAATATTTCGACAGTCAACAGCTCTGTATTACCTACCAAGTGCACCAGAGATTTGCTGCGTAGAGTTGTTTGCGGGGCCCTTTTGGACTTTAGTTATGTTGCTATTAAAGGTAATTAGGATCTATGATTTGTTAACCTATAGTAGAACAGCTGGCGAAATTTGTAAAGGCCTGGAGATCTAGATTGCCGTGACTCGTCCTTCTAGCACCTACCTGCAGCGAATATGCGGGGATAGGAATATGGCCCACTCACATCCCAGGACGAGTACTGTAATAGCCTAAAGGCACCTGGTGGGCGGTCCGCCAAGCCCTTCTGCCTGAGATAAACGCGGCCGAATCCGCGGTCAAACCCCGAGTAAGACTTCATCATGTCCGACCAAGAGGCCCTGACTCCCCGTGTAATCATTGTTCGCCATGGTAGGTTCAACTATACACTCTAAAAGAATCGCTTGTTAACGATGCGCGTTCTATGAACAGGAGAAACGGAGTGGGCCAAGTCAGGCCGTTTCACGAGCTTTACAGAGACTGAACTAGCCCAGGCTGGCGTTGCGCAGGTCTCCTCTACTTAGCAAATTTCGTAGGCCCTGGAAATATCCTCGACCCATGCAGCCTTGTGCACGTCTTCGTTAGCCCGAGGGTGAGGGCTGTACAGACCTTTGAGCTGCTGCTGCCGGCCTCTTGTGGTGTCGTTACTGAGGTTACCTACACCGATGAGCTTACGGAGTGGAACTATGGTAACTATGAAGGTCTCAAAGACCAGGAGATCAGAGTTTCGAGGAAGAACAGCGGTCTGGACAAACACAGCGAGTGGGATATCTGGTCAGATGGGTGTGAGGGTGGAGAGTATGATGTGCCCTGATCTTTTGTCACAGATGGACTGTTGCTAATACCTTTAAGATCAAAGCAACAAGTAACTGGGCGACTGGACAGGCTTATCTCGCAAATTAAAGAGATTCAGAAGCCCTACATGCGTGGCGAGAAACCTGCTGATGTCCTTCTTGTACGTTCTCTTTTCTTTCTCTTCTCCCCTCCGCGAAAATACTGCTTCGTCTACAGCAGCTGAGGAAAGAGAACTGCAGGTTGCACATGGCCTTATCCTTCGCTGTTTCTTAAAGCGCTGGCTTGGTTGCTCGATTAATGATCCTCTCGAGATGATATTAGCACCTGGGGCAATTGCGGTTCTAAGGTACGTTCTTTCTAATAAACTAGCTTGATGGTGGGCTATAGAGCTGATGTTGAGTTCCGTCGGCTGATAGCTACAAAAAAAATGATGTTAACAAGCCTGCCTTCCACGTTGGCGTGGCGCTTCCATCTAGGAAATGACATAGGCGTTGATTAACAGAGCTCTGGTGCTGGTTTCATCATTTACTCTTCTTGTGTTCTTCTCAAGGCAAAGTTTGAAGCCTACATTCAAGATTATAGACAGAGCCGCCTCGAACCTTCAATCAAGAGCAATATCTTCGTACAAGAGTGATTACCATACTGAGATACATGATGTCACATTAATCAATATTCCAACCAGTCCCATGTTGCACTTCGTCATATTTGGATGCAAGCATGTCGCAGACACGATACGGACCGTCCCTTAGGTTGACGACAGCAGTCATGAGAAACTGGGAGGGTAAGGAAGATATGTGCTGCAAAGGTGTGTCCTTGGTGTTGGGTGTCGAAGCTACAAAGCACTCCACAAAATAGTCTTTCAATTCACCAGCGTTTTGTATCAACCATTGGGTCATCCCACCCGAGGACGACAACGGCGCCAAGACACCTCCCGGCAAAGCTGAAACCGATCAGCTCCAGTCACTAGTCGTATATTGGCAGTATCTGTGGTCGGACGACAAGAAGAAGAAGAAGCAGGGGACTGATGGAAAGTCGACCACAGAAACCCCTACAAGAGACGGAGATCAGATTGAGCGTGCTACAGGAGCCTCACCGACAGCAGCAGCAGCTCCTTCCTCGTCTGCGGCACAAAAAGGCCACAAAAGGTGCCGCTGCAACGAGCAATGCCAAGGAAACGAAAGAAAGGGTTCGTAGCAGACTGTGGAGGTCTGTGTCTGTTGAATCTACATAGAACAAGCCATGCCACTTGCTTAGTTATCGAATCACCGGTATACTAAAATGTTGACACATCAAAACTGAGGCAAGGAGGATTAATATAGAGGAGATAAAAGAGCGGGGAGACATATTGCCTACAATATGAGTAGCGGTAAGCTCGCTGACAAATTCCTTTCACGTGATTGCGGGGACAGGTGTCAATAGCAAGCACAGCCCAATCCCAACCCTCTATACATCGTAAACAAGGAAAAAGTTCACTTCGAGTTGGTCTCTATGCCACCTTAAGATGATACGAGCCTCAATAATTTGACTCCCTATACGTCATGTTTTTCTTGTGCTGAAGTAATTGATTGACGTTGCTAGAACGACATATCCAACCATGAGTCGAGCAAAGTCACGGCTCTCCAAAAACTCGAGAAATGATCGGCTTTGCGATGGTTGTCAGTATTGGAATAATCCCCAAGCCGTGTTTGCGTCCATGGGGTTTCGCAGCCTAGAAAAGACCACTTCTCTCGAGAGTATGCTCCAACAAGCTTCGTGTATAATGTGTCGGATCATCAGTTCCGCGGTACAAGAGAAGATCAAACACCATGACCGGATAGTTACGGATCCTAGAAGTGTTCATATCTTTGTGGGAACTGCTTTCGAGGTGTTTCAACAGGAGATGCCGGTGGGAACAAGGGTAGCGAAAATGGGGTATGCGGCAAGTTTTCCCAAGCCAAAGAATCCACCCAGGTACATCAAGTGTGTCCTCTACCTCGATCTGTATCATCAACAAGACCCTCCCGAAATTCGTCTGAAGGAGCTGAATTGGCATTGGTGGCTTGCACCAACGCTTGGCTTGCCTCTTGTGCTTGAATACGGTAAATATCCCACTCGGTTGGTGGACGCAAACGTATGGGAGGAAAAGTATTTTGATGTCAATGCAATGAAGCGGTGGATTTCAGATTGCGAATCTCAACATGGAAGACAATGTCAAGAGAACATGACCAAAGGCCTACCAAAACACTTCAAATTGATCGATATCGACAAGATGTGCATTGTCGATGCTTCCGAATCCCACCGGTTCGTAGCATTTAGCTATGTTTGGAGTGTACACGGAGGTGTCAGAAGTTTGCAGCTGGTTCAATCAAACATCGATCAATTATCACAGCCCGGTGGTCTTGAGCTTCATCAGCTACCGGAACAAATTTTCGATGCTATTTTGCTTTGCAAAGAATTGAACGAACACTGGATTTGGATTGATCGGCTATGCATTGTACAGGACGATGAGGTCTCGAAACAAGTACAGATTGATGCCATGGATGCCATTTATGGTAGGGCGACCTTCACTCTTGTGGCAGCTGTCGACCCGTCCAAAGCTGTCGGCCTACCAGGCGTTCAAGGTCGACCAAGAGCTTCGTTTCTCGATAACGACACGCGCCTATACAATGCGGAAGGCTGCAAAATCGACTTGAACTTCTTCGTCGCTGTTGATGATTCGAACTGGAACATGCGTGGCTGGACCTTTCAGGAACGATTACTCTCGAAGCGGTGTATCTACATAACAAAGTACCAAGTCTATTTCACATGTTCGCATGTCTTGATTCAAGAAGAATTAGGAAAATTCTCTCGCAAGGATGACCACATCATCAGCCCACCATCACACTTCAGTGTGCCTGCTATACATGAGCTGAGGACCAAACGTTCATACCTGGATTGTGCTTGTCACTATACAGCTCGCAACTTGTCCTACGCGTCTGACATTGAGAAGGCATTTACCGGAGTGAGCAACGTTCTCGCCACTAAGATGGACACTGCCTTCCTATACTGCTTGCCCGAGAAGTACCTCACAACCTCCTTGCTGTGGCATAGTATCTCTCATCCAGTTACGCGGAGGGAAGACGTGGCAGAAATCCCCAGTTGGAGTTGGGCCAGCTGGTCGGGTGCAATAAACTACCGGGGCGCGTTCTCCACAGACATGATTGCGAACGATATCGGTAGACTGGTCACATTTCATATTCAAACTATAGATCTGGGACTACGTCGTCTGAATTTGGAAAACGACTGGTTTGGTAACGACATTGACTTCAGCACTTGTCAGGTTTTGGACGACAACACACGTCTGCATATGCCAGATCGCGAGACTACAACAGAAATATGGCGTAGCTGCCCACAAAGTCCATGGGATACGAAAAATCATGTCAACCTCGCTCCATCAGCGTGTCACGTCGCTACAAAGCATCCTGGAAGCCTGGTCTTCAACACCACATCAGCGGCCCTCTCCCTTCGTCCCGATGCTACATGTAGTGATACCCTGAACAATGTGTCATTGAACATCATGTCGCCAATTCAAGAGAATCTAGGCACCATGCAAATAGATCGAGGGTTGATGAACGCAAAGGTAGATCTCAACCAAGATCAAGTGTTCATCGTTCTATGTGCAGGGATTGTGCCCAAACGTGAACGGTGGGATTTGAAGTATGGACGGTACAAGGATCGGGAAGATCCTGATAAAAGTCCATGGCTTTTGATTGTCATGATGGTGCAGCAATGTGAAGGGGTGAGCGAAAGACTAGGTATCGGGTATATCGAGGCTCGGCTCTGGGCCAGGGCCAATCCCGTATGGGAGACGATTGTTTTGATGTAGACTTCATCTGCAACAGAATCAGTCATAGAATGATTCCGCTATATAATGTTTGTGACAGAAAACTACGGCTGCCGGTCGGCGTGCACTTCCCAATCCGTATATGTAGAACCGTCATAAAACGTGTACTCGAGCGGCGTCTGATGGGTCTTCAGCGGCGGTCTGTTTGAATTCGTGACCATGTTGAGAAGGCAGCACAGAAAACAGGTCAGGATCTTGGATTGTCGTGAGGATTGGGGAGGCTTGTCTCGAGTATGCTTTAGAGTTCCACATCGGACGTTGCAATTACGTACCAAACTATAACGACATGTCAATAGAGGGGCGTGTACGAGACGTAAGGTCTACAAGGGTAATAAAAAAGGACAGATCATGGCAACGACATATTTGTTACTACAAGTCAGCGCAAGGTAAGAACTCATCGAGACTCATATGGGCGTATATGTGAAAAGAGTGTGAAGAGGAGTAGGGTAGCGAATGCACGTCATACATTTAGCCATGTACGAATAAAATGTGACGCAACATTGATTGCCTCGTTCCACTATCAACAATCTCAATATCCATGTCTGCGCTGACATACAGATTCTCAATCGGTTCCATCGCCTAACCTCATTGTAGACATATTGTCACTCTTGACCTTTTGGATATGGTCGATAGCTTCCAACAGATGCGGAACAAACTTCTGTGGATTCTCGGTCGCAGGAAAGTGACCCAAATCAGGCATAGACTTGTGCATGGCGCCTGGGATCTTGTCTGCTGTCTTCTGCGCCATCTCAGGTGTGTTGGACCAGTCGTACTCACCAGTCAGCATGTATACTGGGCAACTTTGGGTATCGATCGAGGCGACGCGAGAACGGCCATCCCAGCCGCCAAAATAGTAATCTAGATCTCCATGGAAGATCTAGGACATGATTAGTATGTGCAAATTGGAATGTTGTACAAAGAAAACTTACTCCGTAGGCTTGGGCGCTGTACGTGTGCCATATGAGCTGTTTGTTTGCGAGGGGAGCGGTTGGCGCCATCATCTGTTACTTGTCAATGATGTAGCCTTACTACAGAAGGGTATGCTCACTCCATAAATCCACTCGGGATTGGAAAGAGACTGGTTGACATATGGTGAGCGATCATACCACACACGTTCCATGTCGAGATATTCCGAGCTTAACAAGTCAGCCTCGTTCTTCCTAAGAGTAAAATTACTCACCCTTGCAGAGGAATCGTTCCACCAGCACCCACTTCCTTGTGACGAATAGCTACTGCCAAACAGACTTGACCCGCCATGCTCGCACCACAAATGATCGGTCTCCGCAAACCCAGCCCCTTCACAAACGCGGCTATGATACCAACATAGCTATCCTCCGTGTTTGTGTGTGCTCCTGGGGGCAGGTTCTTTGTGGGAAAACTTCGTCCATGTCCGGGTAGATCGAAAGCATACATAGTGCACTTTTTGCGCATCCTGGCGTCGTTCATGACACCGTGGTACTGACGACTGTCGCTTCCAGCAGTGTGCAAGAACACGATCTGCTGTTTACCTTCGCCAGAGTACTCGTAGAAGACTTTAGATTTTCCCCAGACAGGCGCGTTGAGATATATATATCGGCCAGTGAGGAAATCGCGTTCGGGCTCAGGCTGCTGCTCATCCAACTTCATAGGACCACAATGGGCGTCGTGAGCGAGTTCGAGAACACGTCTCCAGACATGCATCCATTGGGCAAAGGCGACCTGATCGCCCTGAACTTCGACACCTTTCTGCTTGATGTTCATACCAAACATACCCCAGTAACTCTGGTAGGGCATAGCAGGAACGTCTTTGAAGTGTTGTTCCCATTGCTCTGATAGAGCCGAGAGCGTGAAGGAAGCATCTTTGGGCGAGCCAGTGCTGACCTTCACGCTTCCATTCGTGACTGTTACGAGCAATGTGTTATCTGAGCCGCTGGACTTGATGCCGAAGGTTACAGCCTTGTCGATCGCTTTAGAAGATGTAAAAGCCTTGAGCTGAGTGTCAGATTCAACAAGCTCTTTGAGCTTGTCCAAGCTACCCCCCAGTGCCGTAGTGATGTCATCCCAGCCGGCCATTGTAGTGTGTAAGATTAAGCAAGATGGAACAGACGAGTTAAGCAATTACAACCAAGAGTGCAACAAGAAACTGAAGAGTAAAAACGTCCACATGGCGGCATGCTGCAGTACATATACCCACGCTTCCAGTCCGGTCTTGCTGGGATGAGGTTTGCGGGGTAGCACTTTGCGGGGTAATGCGATGCACGTGGGTATATGTTTCGACATCTCCCCACGACTCTAAGCTTCTTGTTACCGCGCTTAAGGTACTGGGGTGCGGGTGGCTGTTGTGGAAAAGGAGCAAGTTGGTGTTAGAAAGGACAAACGTGCAGCAGCAGGTTCGCTAGCGCGTCCACTAGCGGCTGATCTCTCCCCTACACATCGCTGCGCGTCGGTACACCCCTCGTCTTCACCCTATCACAACTACGGATTCGGTTTCTAGCCTTGACAACTCTATACACCTCCTACATCCCCGCTTTCGGTGTACGGGCAAGTTGCGTTCACGCCACCGCCGACTCCCACCCACCAGAAATCAAGCATCAGACGTGATCTAAGAGAGACTACCTTGCACGCGCCAAATCGACGATATGACTGCTGCGGAAAAAGCCGGCGAGAAAGCGCCGTTGCAAGCTTTCCGTATAGCTGGACTCCCACCGGACTTCTACTACATTCCAAACTTCATCTCCGAGGAGGAAGAGGTTTCCATGCTGCAGAAAGTGAGTTGCGATTTCCCTCCTATCACATCTACAAGCTCATTTGAAACGTATTCGAAGATGGGTGTTTTCATAAACATGTGAACTACGGCGTTGATTCATGTACAGATCCCGGCTCAGCGATGGATAATACTCACCCACCGGCGTCTTCAAGCGCATCCCTCGACACTGACCAAGAACAATACTCTTTTAGCCGCCCCACTACCGACGTACCTTGTTAATCCAGTTGTGCAGCGCTTCAAAGAACTAGGAATCTTTCAACATACGCCGCATAAGCAGCCTAACCACGTCTTGATCAACGAGTATAACACTGGTGAGGGTATCATGCCACATGAAGATGGTGACGCGTATGCGCCAGTGGTTGCTACTGTGAGCTTGGGAAGTGCTATATGTCTAAACCTTACAACAAGACCAATAGATGCCGCAACGAAGAGGGCATCAGATGTGAAAGAGGAGCCGACGACGAAGTATAACATCCCAACACGGATCGTCCAGGAACCACGCTCCCTGCTCATCATTACTGGCACCGCATATCAAGATCTACTTCATGGAATCGATGCCTTAGATATCGACGAGAATCTCAACGCCGAAACAGTTGCAAACTGGTCGTTGTTGGGGGATCGCGGCGCGTTCGAGGGGGTTGGGGGGCAAATTTTCAGAGAGACGCGGATCAGCTTGACATACCGGGATGTTTTGAAAGTCAGCTCGGCAGCAAGCAAAGTGTTTGGGTTCGGAAAGAGATAGTCTTATGAACAGCGAAAGACACGATTGTATTGATTGCAACAACCGCAGGGATAGGAAGTGCCATTTGGGGATGAATGTCAGCGATCAAGCCATGCAAATGTCGTACACCTGCTGATTGGAGATAACTCTATGAGGCTCGCAACTTGCAGTAGAAAGTCACCAACTCCACTGATAAGTAGTACTAAGCGTTCACGTTAAAGTCCCGAATACCTTTTTCATCATCGCGAAAAAGCTAAGGATGATCGAAGAGGACGAGAAGACGAAAGAGCAGAAGCAACGACGTTGATGACGGCGCCTATACCAGTGCTATCCCATGGAGATATCCAAACGACTTCAACGATCGGAATACGGCTCGTCAGAAAGTCCGTTGGTGACCTCAGCAGTGTCTCGGCCTTCTTTTTATGATGAAGATTACTACGTTTTGCATCAAGATCTCGGAAGCTCGACTCCGAATAAATGATAGTCCTCGAGTGAGGCAGTGCCATTTCTAATCTCGTCCATCAACCAAGACACTTGGAAAGGACCGTTGACAATGAAGTCATCAAGTCGGCCGCAGAAGCTTGGAATGGAAGTGGGGCGCCGTTTGTCTGTTTGACCTATGTGGTTGTCTTGGAAAGTGCCGCCGAAGATACCGATCAGATGTTTCAACTTGTGTGAGATCAGAATCAAACACCGTCTATGCAGTGAGATGGAACACCTTCGAGATAAGGTGTGTTTTGGCTTGTGTGCACGGAGGTGACGCGGTCTTACGGTGCAAGAAATGCAAGGCTGTACAAGCCGAAGATTGTCACCCCAACTTCAAACGTCAGTAGACGTGGCTACCAACCTCAGATTCAGGAATTGTATGTCAAAGTGAGGCCGACCACGGGTTCTCCCGCGGCAGGGATTTATTCGGCGCGGCGGAGGTTGGGATTAATTTATAAAGTTTGTTAACAGTTGATCGGCGTTTACCGCCGCTACATGACAACCCTGAGCACTCTTTGTCGAGTGCAAGGTGTCGGCAACACGGAGACGGCTGTCTTACAGTCCAAGGTTGACATGTGGTAGGGTAGGCCCGAAGCTTGTGTCGCGACTGCCAACGTGGAACGTGCCCCACAAAACACCAAAGATATCCACGTTGCACGAACCACGACTCGCAGATCCTCCACGACCTATATGCGACCGCCCGCAGCTTAGTAAGCGATTAGCCCGGCTCTGCTGTCAAAAACAGTGTCCGTCATTCGTCGGACGCACGATTCTTCGTTGTGCTCACGCTCAGCCTCCACAACCGCGTCAGGGCCAAGCACGCCCAGCATCCGCTATTCTCACGGCTTACGGCATGTTCAGAAGTACACCGTCAAGCCCGCCAGTCACCATGAGTACACCGTCAGACGTCCGGCACTCAAAGCGTCGCAGCGACCATGACGCATGCGGTATCGGTATCTGTGATTAAGGCGCGTCTGGTGTATCTGTAGGCCCAGCGGGTCCCCGCACCAAGCTACGGCCCTACACCCTTACACAGAGACAGGTCAACGTGTAACCTGCAGCGGACGATGTGTAGACTAAGATTCTAGCCACGTTGGACACGCGTCCGTCTGCAGGTGCTGGGTCTTGTAGATATCAAGAATGTCGGCTTCTTGTACGGGGGACTATTAATTTCCCGTTCACCCCCACGAAATAACTACGGACGTTCAACATTCCTCGAACCGTTTCATCTCGTATCGGTCTGGAGTTCGGCTTCCCAAGATCGTACTCTGCATAACCCTTTCGTTGAGTTAGCCTGTCAGATCTGGTGTATTGCCTTGGCAAGCCCGAGTGTCCTCCAGCTCAAGGGCGCCTTGTGTTGGCCAACATCGATTCTTCGTCCCCTCTCGATCGTCATATCGATAGGCCGACACGGTTGCAATGAGGAATAGCAAGAGGGTTGTTGTTTCAACTGGCCTGCTGGCTTTGGGCAAGTATATCGTTATCAAGGTTTCAACAGGGCTGACCGTTTTTAGCGTCTCGCGCCTTGGCTCAGGTGGCCAGCGTCTGTCCTTCAACTGGTGTTTGCTTCAAGCTCAACATTCCTGAGGCCACAGCATCATCTGGGAGTGGTGACATATTCTTCCAGATTTCAGGTCCAAGCAGCTATGAATGGGTAGCTCTAGGTCAGGGACAAGCCATGGCCGGCTCCAACATCTTCGCGGTGTATACCTCTGCAGATGGAAACAACGTGACGCTGTCACCGCGGTTGGGAACTGGCACCCAGATGCCCAATTTCAACGATGATGCAGAAGTGGAATTACTCGAGGGCTCTGGAGTTTCGAATGGTGTCATGACTGCCAATGTCAAGTGTCAGTGATTAAACACATCGTCGGGATCGTAAATGCTGACTGAGGTGCAGGCTCGAGCTGCAGTTCGTGGTCTGGTAACACTGCAGACTTTACGGCTGGGAGTGGGAGCTGGATATATGCCTACCAGGCATCCAATGGACCCAAGAATACCGACGATCAATCAGCTACGATTCGCCAACACAGTGACCGTGGTGTCTTCTCATGGAATTACGCCAGTGCGAAGGGAGGTGACAGCGTTAACCCGCTTGTCAATGCGGCGTCCTCAGGTACCGCAAGTGGAACTGCTACTGGAACGGCAGTCACCTGTATTCCTCGCTCATCACAAACTGCCGCTTCAGCTGGTACTTCAGCGTCGGCTTCGGCTTCGGCTGCGAATCCTACCCAGAGCAGTGCTGCTTCGGACGACACCACCAACTACAGTAGTGCTTGGACCGGAATCCCAACAAACTGGCTCACTGCTAGACCTACTGCGAGACCGACAGGTGTCCCTTATATGAAACGAGAAGATCTGCCCTATTGTGATGAGAGTTCCATTGATGGGACGTCCAATTCAGGTTTCACCGTCATAGAATCCGGCAACGCCTCCAACCGAACGAAGATGCTTATCGCCCATGGCGTCCTTGCAGCTCTCGCATTTGTGATTCTCTTCCCCGCAGGCGCAATTGCAATCCGTCTCGCGTCGTTCCCAGGCGTGGTCATGCTGCATGCCGCATTTCAGTTGTTCGCATACCTAGTCTACATCGCAGGCTTTGGACTGGGCGTATACATCGCTATGGAGATGAACCTCGTAAGCTCACCCATCCCACTGTATCCTACTGGCTAACGAATGTGTAGCTTGACCACTACCATCCAATCATCGGCATCCTAGTCTTCGTACTCGTCTTCTTCCAGCCCATACTAGGGTTCCTCCACCACCTGCTCTTCAAGAAATACCAAAGCCGCACGTTTTGGTCCTACGCGCATATCTGGGTTGGGCGCATCGCCATCACCCTCGGTATCATCAACGGCGGTCTGGGTCTGCAGCTCGCGGACTCGATGGGTATGAGTTCCAAGAAGGGCATCATCGCGTATGGAGTCGTTGCTGGTGTCATGTGGTTGGCGTGGATTGCGGCGATCGTCATTGGAGAGAGGAGGAGAAAGGCAAGAGGCGTGGCGGGTGCGCCTACGAAGTATTACGAGGGTACGAGGGGCTCGGATAGTGGGGTCACGGATGTGCCTTCGCCTGTTAATGGACATTATGCGCCGGGGCAGAGGCATTAGATGGAGTTTGGTTTGGAGGCTCTGAGTCGAAGATGGAGGTCGATAGATAGGTTTATAGATTAGTTTGACGAGCAATGAAAAGATCTAGAATCCAATCGCGAAAATCTATCTCCAGGTGGGAATGCTGAAGATAGTCATTTTACAAATCCATTGAGTTCAGGACATGACGCCATTCGAGAAATTGTGCACTGCAGTCGCGAAGAAGGAGTCGATGAGTTGATCTGATGTTTCCTAGACAAGACAAAAAGAAGCGGTTATCACAGCCATACAAAAATGGGCAAAACATCTTTGTCATGCTCAGGACGACGCGTGCATGATACAGGCGCGAGAGACGCTTGCACGTGAATCTCCAACCGCGCTAAGCCGGATACAGAAGGGGGGTCGAGCCCTTTTTGGTGGCCCGCTGTTGCCCTACAACAGTGAGCCAAAACAACGACGCCCCCCAACGTCTCCACCGAGTCCCCCCGCTGCCACCCTGTCTATATCGCTGCTGCACATCTCTCGCCCCATCTCGATAGCATTGAATCCTTCTGGAACAACCACGACACCACATATCTATTCACCATGGGAGAATCAAGGTAAGCGCTGGGCCCAACTTTTTCCCAGGACACACGACCCCCTCTTGTCGACACGTGCTGACCAGGGCTGCATTGCAGACAGGAACTCGTCGCCTGGTTAAACAACCTCCTCCAGCTCAACATCACAAAGGTCGAACAATGCGGGACTGGGTACGTCACACATGCGCCGAACGGTTGCGGGGCATCCAGCGACATGGGGAGAGGGCGTGCTAACAGACACACGCAGAGCGGCGCTTTGCCAGATCTTTGACAGCATCTTCTGTGAGTATTCCCCGTCTATGAGCCACCTCCAACAACACTAACAAACCCGCAGACGATGTCCCCATGTCGCGAGTCAAGTTCAACGCCAACACCGAGTATGCATACCTGCAAAACTTCAAGATATTGCAGAGTACGACGACACCTCACCCCTCCGAATCGCACACGCTAACACGCCCCAGATACGTTCGCAAAGCACCAGGTCGACAAGCCTATCCGCGTCGAGTCGCTGGTAAAGTGCAAGATGCAGGACAACCTCGAGTTCCTCCAGTTCGTCAAGCAATACTGGGACCAGCACTTCCCTGGCCACGACTACGACCCTGTCGCGCGTCGTAAAGGACAGGCTGGCCTTGCCTCGACCAGCGCCCCTGCACCCCGCGCCGCCGCCCCCGCCGCCGCCCGAAGAGCACCCGCCGCCAGCAACACCGCCGCGCCCAGGACCCGCACACCGATGGGCGCCGGAGGAGGAGCCGCCAGCGCCGCGCTGCGAGAAGAGAACACGCAACTCAAGGAGACAGTCACTGGTCTGGAGCGCGAGCGCGACTTCTACTTCAGCAAACTCCGCGACATCGAGCTGCTGATCCAGCAGGCCATGGAGGCCGACCCCGAGCTCGAAAAGGACGAGGGTCTACTCAAGCAGATCCAGAACATCCTCTACTCGACCGAAGAAGGGTTCGAAATCCCCCCAGAGACCGAGGGCGCCGAGGAAGAAACCTTCTAGTTGCCTGGCTTCATTCCGTCGGATGTGGGTGCTGAGGAGACGCGGGCACAGACTAACGTAGATGCTCGATGCGACGGCCCTATCCAGTCCAGTCCCGTCTAGTCGAACAGCCACAGTGTAAAAGGGGGTGTGTGTGTCGACATATTGCATTTGAGTCGGAGCAGGAAGGGGGGAAAATACCACTTTTTTCTTGGGGGAAAATTAAAGTTTTCCTGTCATTTTGATGAGTTTATGAGTTTGAGAGTCGAATGGACTGAATAGTTGGTCGAGGGGGTTGGGCCACGACGATGGATAGATAGATGGATGGATGGGGGTTTGTGAACTTGCGCGCTTTGCGTGGGAGGGGGGAATGAGTTAAGTAGGCAGGTAGAGGGGAGGGGACGGAAAGTAATATGAATGTTTTTGTTTCCATGCTGGTTGTTTGTTTACTCTCTCGCCTGTGGCTGTCCTGTTGATGCGATTCGATGTGCGAGCCACTCGTCTACCTTTTACACAGGCTAGTACCATCCGACACATAAACGGCAGGAGTCCGTGTATTCGAGTATAGTCATATATGTGGATTGCAAGGAAAGGAGAAAAGGGAGTGAACTGTCATGTCACTCGACCTTTCCAACCGTCTAAAACTGCTCTAACTCCAGATAGACACGTAATAGGTTCATACATCCATAACCGCATAAATCTACCCACAACACCCCAGAAACAAGGAAACCCCCCAACAACCCCATCCCATCACATCACAACACACACCCCCGGCCCACTCCTAGCCCGTCTCCTCCGCCCAACACCCACGCCGACGCCCGCGCCAGCCCCGCCCTCCTCCTCATCCGCATGCATCATCTGCGCCTCCCTCGCCCTCCTGCGGCGCCGGCGTGCATTCGCGCCGCCCATGCCCGCCTCCTCATTCAGCATCATCCAGTCCGTCCATTTGCGCTCGAGGCGGGCCGCAGCGGCAAAGTCGCCCTTGAGGACGCGCTTCGTGTGCTCGTCGACCGTGGGCTGCCAGTTGAGGAAGCACTTCAGGCTGATGATTTCGCGGGGGTGGGTTCCGCTTCCACTTCCGTTTCCAGAAGAAGATGGGGGTGAGATTTCCGCGTTCCGGGACAGGACTTCACGCACGCCGGTCCAGGTCACGTTTGCGCAGTCGTAGGCGACGATGCGCAGGCCGATGTGGGGACGCTCGGAGGCGGAGAGGGCGCGGGTAGCGCGGTTGCGAGTGCGCAGTGTGGCGGCGGCTTCGGCGAGGACGAGGTCCGAGATGCGCGTGTTGTCCATTTCGATGGAAGTTAGGTTGCGGCAGGCTTTGAGGACGGGGAGCATGCCGGCGTCGCCTAGGTTTTCGCAGTAGGTGATGCAGATGTGTTTTAGGTGTGGGGCGCAGGGGGATTCGGCGAGTGTCTTCAGGACGTCGTTGGAGAGGCCTTCGACTTCTTCCATGTCGAGGTGGGTTAGTATGGGCATTGTGGGGAGCAGGGCGGATAGACCGTCGTCGGTTAGGCCGCCGCATTTGGACACTTGGAGGCCTTCTAGGTGAGGCACGTTTCCTGCTAGGGTTTTGATGCCAACGTCGGTTATGCTGCGGCAGCGGGTGAGGTCCAGGCGTTTGAGCTTTCTTGGAGGTACGATCGGGCGGTCAGTCAGAACATCTACTTCTTGACCCACGCCTTCGATGAGTGCGGAGAGGGAGTCGTCGTTGAGGCTATCGCAGTTCTTCAGCTCAAGCCTTTCCAGAGTGTTGCGCTGGAAGATACTGGACATCAGCTCAATGTCGTCCCACCCTCGTACTTCGCCCGCTCGCAGAACTCGAAGGTTCGGGCAGCCCTCGATGACTTTGATCAGACCGCGATTGTCGATGTTGTTGCACCATGAGATGTTCAACGTCTCGACTCGAGGACAGTTGGAAGCAATGATCTTCATGGCAGCATTTGTGGCACCCGTAAGACCGGACAGGTTGACGTGGGCGAGTCGGCTGTTCTGAAGCAGAAAGGTATGGATGGAGGTGCGATCGATTCGGCAGCCTTCGAGCGAAAAGTTCTCGAGATTTCGACAGGCCTCGATGAAGCTGGTGTTGTTCCATTGTTCTTTGAGCTGCACGCAACCCCTCAAGTTCAGATCCTTGACAAACGGACCTGCTGATTTGATGATGTTCACCAATGCATCCGCTGTGATGTCGCGGTAGAATCCATGTGTGTCGAGGTCACCCCATAACTGGCCGTCAAAACACATAGCATGCCATGACTTGGAGACTCTCGAGCATCGCACAATCTCTTTTGGCTGCAGGTATCGCAAGATATGCATGCGAATTTCGGTTGGCATTTCTCCCCAGAAGTTGAAGTTGGGTCGTTTCTTCACTGTCTTCCGAACTGGTCGCGAGAAGTAATCGCCCTCACACTCCAAGCCAGCTCTGGATCGGGGCCTCAGATTGGATGGAAGAGGAGTTGAAGATCGGACGTCAGGAGTCTTCATCCACCGACGAGCCTGTTCATCGTAGAAAGGTGTGCTGGGTGGGCTGTTGGCTACAGAAGTCGGAGCCGTGGAGAAACCATTGGACAGCTCAGACGAGTAGGAGCTGCCATACGCATTGCCGTTACTGTAAGGCGAGCCTGGGTTGGACAGAGACATGCAAGACATTGATGCATTCCCGCTGCTCCTCAGGCTTTGTGAACGGGTTCTGCCCACGCCTGTCAGACTCGGGGAGGAGCCGATCCGATGTAGTCCACTGAACAGGCGCTGTCTACCCTTGGGTTTCGACCGCTCCATTGCCATGACATCACTGGAAGTGCCCGGCGTTGGCAGCGACATCTCGTTGGGGTGCTCGACAACGATCGAGTCGATTGAAAGTGGTTCCATCTCGAGGGTGATGGATTCAGGGCAGGAAAAGAGGGGTCTTGATGTCGCAACAACAGAGTGGTTGTAGAACAAAGACAAAAGCAGAAGTAAAAGGAGAAACGGTTCCTGTCTTCATGCGAGAGCGGAAGAGTGGTAAGCTAATGGCTGACCAGGAGTTGGGGTGCGCGGTTTTTGATAGCGGAACGCTTCTAGAAGAATGCGGGGATGTTGGTCCGCGGACAAGTGCCAATTAGCAAGGTTCAGCTGTTGGCGTAGAGCAGCAGCGGGAGAAACATCGGTCGAAGGCGATGTCCCTTTTCAAGAATGAACAGCAGCATGAGACGTGCGTTTGCAAGATAGAGCGCGTCGACACGCAGATGTATGCATTGCGTTTGCGACGCAGGTGCACCTGCCGTTTTCCTTATCGCGTCTGCCGCTTCGATAAGCTGGTGGTGGGGAGCCACGTGCGCCGTCAGCACCACCATCTTTCTGAGCCTTCAGGTCAAGCGACTGCTGTATCAGTCGCGTGGACAACCCAATCTTTGTAACCAGAGACGAAACGAAGTATGACAGCCCTACAACAACCATGGTTGAGGAGTTTTATCAAGGCCAACTCGCAGTCCGATACCTAGCTCTCCACATCGTTGCGGCTGGGGATATGCAGGGCAAATGCCTACTCAGCTACCCACTAAACTCCCACCAATCCAGTCCGTCTCTAGACGAGAGGCTCAGTCGAGGGGCATCTCGCCCCGCCGCGCCAGGAGAAGTATCGCCACCGCTCGGCAATGCGGTTCGCAGCCCCTTCCCGAGGAGCGGCTCCAACTACGGACTTGAAGGTGTTCCGTCAAGCTCACAGCAACGACAGCGCCGTGGCAAATGCTGTTGAGAGAACTGCTGGGATGTTTGAGACCTGCATAGCGATACGGGTAGATGGCGCGATAAGAAGGCTTCGTCGCGAATCTGAGGTGAGCACGCGGGCACAGGGTAGGTGAAAGGGGTCAGATGCTCCTCGACGCAAGACAACGACGTGCGACTAGCTGGGAGACGTGCCTTGTCGTTGAGAATAGTATGCGAGATCAGCGACATCAACACTTGTTGCAGCTTCAACACGACGACCCAGAAGCTCCGATATGACGCATTCGCCCCACACCTCGGTGGAAATCGCTTACGGAAGGTGGGGTACATGTGGGCGGCCAGATTTGGTGGAGCACATAGGTACCTATCGGTCAAGCGTAAAAGTGGGAAGCAGGCTGCGTTCTTGTAAGCCCTGTAACCTATGCAACTACACTAACAAAAACTACAAAGTACACGCAAGGCGTATGCTAGGAGTTTAGGCTAGGAGTTTAGGCACAAGACTCCTGCACTAACCCTATATGGATTTGTCAAGCGTCGCATGGTTCTTGATATTCCGGCCAACCGAAAGGGTATGCATGTCAGCTCTGCCTCGCTCTACCCGTACCACCAACACCACCAAAATCCCGTCACGACTTCTCCAGATGCGCCAAAAACCTGCCATGCACACCTCTCCACCCCTCTTCGCACTTCGCCTTCACAAAACCCACTACCATCCTATTCCCCTTGATCTCCATATCCTCCACCAGACACCACTCTCCCTGCCCTCTCTCCTCCTCCGCTAACGTCTCCGCCCTGATGATCCTCCACGTCGTCTTCTGAACCAAGCCCAATGGCGCCTTGATCAGCCACTCCGCGCCGTCGTCCATGTCGGTAATCTCAGACTCGAACGTGACCCTCGAGTCCCATAGTCCAGCGGGCAGCGCGTGCACGGTGTCCGTTATTTTGTAGCGCTTCGTGTTTGGAGCTGAGGGGAGGGGCGGCAGAGTCTCGTAGTGGGAGAGCTCGGGGTCCAGGCGGATCAGAAGGTCATGATTGTGCAGAATCGTGAGTGCAGTCTGGATGGTTGTGGCGCTTGGGAGAGGGGTTACGTGGTGGAGGGCCGCTGTTGTTGAAAAGGCTGTGTGGTGTTAGGGGGTATACATCTAGGAGAATGGGTATGCATACAGAACATGGTTGCGGTGTTGAGTGCCGTAGTGTTTAGACGCGTTGTTTCGTCTGGAGTAACGGTCAACGGCGTGTTTTGATCCCTACAACAGCTTCAATCGTGGGTATGGCGCGTTAATTCAGATAGGGGAGACGCGATCGTTCACTTGTCAAAGATACAAAGCCATTTCAAAACAGCCGTGTCTCCTTCAGGGTTAGTTCTACGGTTACATGCCTATCAAACGTCACAGCTAAGTAGCCCGTCCTCTCGTGGTAGCGCGAAACCTGGAAGTAGTGTAGTGGTGGGATCCGACCGCACAGAATTGGCAGAACAGTAGAGTTTTACTCGATTCGAAAAAGTGCGAAGGCTTTGGTTATATCTTACGAGTCTACGACTCTTTTTGTAGACTTTGCATTGAGGTGCTGTAGTTGCTGTGGTGGGATGTCGCTTGTTATGACGACAAACTTGGTTTCGGGATTCCGGGGTTCCGGGTTTCGCGCTACCGCGAGCTCTCGCGTCAAGCTGAGAGCCGAAATAGTGTGATGGCGGGGTGTAATCGTTGGGGAAGTATTATTGTATTGTTGCTTTTCAGACGCCGACCTTGTTTCCGGCTTTTCAGGAGCCCGAGAGTGCATTCCACTTCCCCATCTGAGCGTGTAACCTATTGCACAGTCTCTGTACAATTCCCTCAGTCGCACGCCTGATCCTCACGATAGTTCCATAACGTAGTAAGGGAGCATTCGACGAAATGATATGATTGGTGTACGACATGCATGAGGCTTGAGCTTGGTGAGCTTGTTGAGCTTGCTGAGTGGTCTGATCTATATACGGATGTCCTTCTTCATCAACTCTCATTCCTCAATCCACAACTCACATCATCCCACTATTCAAAGTCCCACCTGAAGGCAAAGCTCGCCAGATCTTCACTCCGTGAGCTGCAACATCATCATGGCGTCTCTTCTCAATCAGCAGATCCCAACTGGGCTGTGGATTGCGCAGACTGTCGGTATCACCGCAAGCACATACCTTCTAGGTATATACCCCTCCAAACACCAACAACGCCCATACTCACAAAGTCACAGGTGCAACCGCCACACTATCCTTCATCGCCATCCCCACAGTGATGCTAGCCCCCGCGCCCCTCGCCGCAAAGCAATGGCGCAGCGTCTACGACAGAGGCATACTCGTCGGCCCACCCCTCTCAATCCTCAGCACCCTAGCGATCGGATACCTAGCCTACAACCGTGTGTCCCCTCCCTCCCCCTATATCTTCCATCTCTAACCAACCCGCCAACACAGAGGACAGATCTTCCACGCCCTTCAAGCTCAACGTCACCGCCGCCGCCTTCCTCGCCAGCTTCGTCCCCTTCACCTTTTTCTTCATTGTGCCGACCAACGAAGCCCTCTTCGCCAAAGAAGAACAACTCGCTTCTGCGTCCCTGACGGATAAGAATGTGGAAGAGGGGGTTGCGGAGGCGGAGACCACGCATGCTCTGATTGATAAGTGGGGTGTGGTGAACCTTGGGCGCGCGGCGCTCGTTGCGGTCGCGAGTGTTTGCACTGTGCTTGCTGCGCTCGACAAGCGCGAGGTGTTCAAGTTTGGGAGCGTTGGGTTGAAGAGCGGGGCGAATAGACTTGGATAGATGGTGGGGAGATGATTGGAGAAGCTGTTATGTTGGGAGGTTGTATTGGCAGGCGTATGGAAGTGATTTGCTCTCGTCGTCTTTGTGGGCTGACTGTTCCAGTATGCGAATATCCGTGGGATCCGGGAAATCTAAGCTTGAAGCTGGATAGTATGTATAATTGAGTCCGTCGCGTGTGTGTGGAAGGGTATACCCCTCACCGCAGGTCTACCTTTCTCTCCCTTATCCCCTCTCTTTCTCTTCCTCTATCTATTTCTTACATCTCTGCCTCATTACATGCACCAATTTGTCCCGCGGAATTCGTCTACATCTCACCAATTACTTCAAAATGGCCTGCTGGCCCAATGGCAAGGCGCTTGACTACGATTCCTCTGAGTCTGACATCAAGAGATTGCAGGTTCGAACCTTGCGTAGGTCAGTTTTTTTGGCATCTTTTGCGCCCTTGTTGCGTTCTCGGAGGCTGTAGAAGTGGTAGATTGGATGGTGTTTGGTCGGTGAAAGGACGTGGTATGTTTAATTCCAGACGGGGCTTCTTTCCTTTGGCTGCAACGGCCGAAATCTGTGAATAACCTACTAATAGTACTTGAGACACAGAACAACTACGCTTCGATAAAGGCTGAGTGAAAACACTCGGCGACTTGTCGATCCAGGAGATTAATAGCATCGCGTCACGTCACGGTGAACCGCGCTAACCGCTTATGGCGGACCACCAGCCACTCGCCCCTTCATCGCAAACGCGTAAACTCGTGACGCAGATGAACGCGTACCGCGATCTTTGCGCCCCATACAATACAAGATCTCGTCCTCTCACAACTGCCTTACTGCTTTACTAGATTACATCTGAAATATCGCTTCACTCACGCGATTCACCCTCCTAGCACAACCAGCACCAATGATCCTCGGTCTCCCACCACGCAACGAGTGGGTCCCCCGGAACCAAAGGCCAATACACAAATACATTAAAGCCCTCCGAGAAGCGCACAAATCCGGTTCGCCGCCCACAGCGCCTATTGTAGCACCTTTGTTTGGCCTGCTGGACGGACAGCATCCCCACGTGTATAGTCGGAGGCTAGGGTTTGTGGAAGAAGACGAGTGCGGTGTGACGCCGAGGTTCACGTGTGAGGATGCGAATGCGTTGTGGTGGCGGACTGAGAGGGTTGTGGATGTGTATGTGAGTGGGGAGAGGGACTTTGAGAGGGAACGCGAGAGGGGTGGGTTTCTTGAGGGGGATGTGAGGGAGGTGCTTGGTTGTGAGGGGTGGGGGGAGCGGGTTTGGGGGGCTGGTGATGAGGGTATGCAGAGATTGGGGAAGAGGGAGAGTGGATTGACTGGTCAAGGGCGGGAACGGAACGGAACTCGTGCGTCTGAAGCGCGGGGTTCGATTGAGGATTATCCGCTGTCTCCAGATCGAGCGATGAGCGATGTGGATGCGATTGATGAACGTGCTAACACACCACGATGGGCCAGTCTTGATGATAATCATCAAGTTCGTCGCGACGAGGAGGGAAATGAAATTGTCAATGACATGGAGCAGTATGTTCTTCGCGTATCTATCGTTTCACTTTGCTGACCAGTTCGTAGAATCGTTACGGATGTGCGGTGCTGGATAGCAGCTCGTATCCAGAGCAAGATCAGTGTCGAGAAGAAGGAGAAGGATACGCCAGCGTCTGTTAAACTAAATCACCTGCCTGGTCGACGATTCTCTGCACTGCCCGCGATCGAAAATCTGGATATTGACTGTGAAGATAGCGACCAAGACGAACATCTACAACCCCGTAGATGTGACCGCCGAACCGAGAGCTTGAGAGAGCAATCGGTTCTCCGGCAGCTGTCCGTAGCACGAAGTCCCGTCAAATCGAACATCGACAATAGTATGCCTAGGGTTATTTGTAAAGCTAAGAGTAAGCGACCGCGAGGACGACGCAGTACGCAATGTCTACGGACACCCGCAAAGGATCAGCAGATAGTTGGGGACGCCCGAGTCCAGACGCAGATCTCAGACAAAGAAAACATTGGAAGAGGAGCAACTACGCCGTCAATCAGTGATCGAGATCCCGTACTCAACGCAAAACCCGAACCATATACAGGCGGCTGTGGCAGCAGCCTGTGCACTCTTCCGGCACCACCATCGCACATGGTCCTCCCTCCAACTCCACCTCGTAGTGACATATCGACTATTCGAAGACAACCGTTACAGGAACGGTCCCCACCGTCCGGGAAGAAACGTATGGCTTTTCTTGAGGCGCCACGATGTGTCAAGAGGCGTGCTGTCGCAGTGCAGATTCGAGTGCAGTCGCGAAGTCCTGCGAGGAATAGCACGGCACGTTGCCTGGAGCGAGATGACCCTGAACGCATTCAGCCAAATCTCCGAACGAAGAGCTCCGACGACGACAACAACAGACTAACCCCATGTACAAGTAATTTCAACCCTGACACAACCAGCAAGACCCCTTTCAACCCGCAACCCCACGAAACAGCCACGTCAATCAAGGTCGCACATCCTAAATGCACCCCATCAACTGTTCAAAAGCCCGAACCCACAACCCACACCTCACTGAAAAACCAACTCCGCCACTCCCTCAAAACCCTTCTTCGCGATCAACCTCCCTATGCCGTGGTAGAAACTCACATCCTCCCCCTCGTCCTACGCGTCGCCACCGCAACACCACGGGACCACGCAGCCCTGCAGGATACCTCCCGAGTGCTAGCCTGCTGGTGTTCACTCATTCACCGACTGGGACAAACCGGTGGGATGTGTGGGGATCCTTTTGTGGTGGACGATGGGGATGGGAAGGTAGACGAGGAGGAATGGCGACCTGATACGTTGTCTGAGGATCTTACGGCATTCTTCGGTGACTTGCTAGATGGGAGGTTGCCGTTTGGGTATTGGGGGTTTGGGGATAGGTTGGGGGCGTATAATGAGGGGTTGATGGAGCGGTTTGCTGTCAAGGAGAGGGGGTGAGCAGGGAAAGTGCGCGTGTTTGAGTTGAGGAATGGATATCGTGATGGGGACGGATAGGGGGATAGGGGGATAGCTTGGTTGGCGAGGATCTCCTATGAGAAGGTTGTAGGATTGAAGCTGTGGTGGCGGGTTCAGCGTTTGTATAGACTCAGTCTACGACACGCACTCATGTTGCACTGGTATAGCAAAGCTTCTCAGTATGATACAAAGACTCGGTGTTCAGGAAACTACAACAATCACAATATCAGAGATCTCGTACCTTCGAAGCAATACCTAGAAAACTACATGCTCAGTGTCATTATAATGCGGTTTCTCCAGTCCATTCAACTCCCTATCAGCGCAGTTTGATGTACCACCAAACTCACAGCACAGTTGTATACCTACTCTTCTATGTCACCTCACTATCTCCTTCACTGTGTTTCTCTTACGTCCTGTTCAAATTTTATTTACACCGCTAAACGCCAATGCATAGACTTCACCATCCTCGAGAATCGTTTTAACATCCCCACTTATACCTCGCTCATCATCTAACCCTTCCTTCCGCATTACCCTAACCCCTCACACCTCTTCCCTAACCTCGCGAAAACGTCCATCACGCTGACGAGCTGTAGCCTCACACCAAACACGCCCAGGCCCAAACGCAGCGTACTTCATCGTCATATGAGTATCTTCGTTCTCCTGCGTCCAGAACCCTTACTACTGTCCAGCACCGGTACCATAGATCGCCTATCCGCTATAACTTCCAGGATAGGCAAACGCGGTGTGAAAGCCGCTCAGGCCACTCTGACTCGGCACAAGGAGAAATGCAACCCAGGATAACATAATGTAGTAGTGGACTGCTGGTTGTGTTTTGTATGTCGTTTGGGGAGGCGGTGCGGTGCGGTGCGGGGACTGACTAAGTGGGTGGAGTTTTTGCTTTGATGGTTTGATGGTTTGATGTTTGGGGATAGTTATATATATATGTATGAAGTTATATAATAGTAGAGTATACATCCAGACAGACAGACAGACAGATAAATAACAGGACATAACTACTTCAATACACTGCACTACTATCACTATAGCAGACTAGACTAGACCGGATGGTGCGATGTCGCAAACCCGGACATCCTTTAACTTCACGATTTTCCGCTCTGATATGACAATTTGCGGGCGAAGCAGCAAAGGGAGAGGGAGATTTGTACACTACAGGCTGCCCTATGCTACACCCACAGTTCAACACGTATCACAGCATCTATCTAGATTTCTGCTTTTATTTACGTATATCCCATTTTCTTTTGCATTTCCCAGCAAGCTGGATGGGAATAGGAAAGTGAAGATAATGTCCTATAGCATGCAAGTTCGCACCACAAACCCTACACGCACAACAACACCTCCCCCCTTACAGCCCATAAACAAAAGTAACCCTCTCATCGCCCTCCCTCGGCGCCCTCGCCGCACTTTCAACCCACTCCCGCACACCCCTACCCCCCACCACCCTCGCAACCCCCACAGCCCATCCCCTTCCCCCACTCATCGCCACCGGCCCCTTCCCCGCCCTCCTCTCGCGCTCAACATCCGCCTCGCTCCACCCGCGTAGCAGCGCCCTCCTCCTCCGATTCTCCTTGCGCAGACGCCGTAGGAAGAGAATGTAGCCTACGGCTGCACACGCGACGCACGCCAGCGTGACGCAGAACGGGACGATATACCCCTTGTCCGCGAAGCGGGGGCGGAATAACATGGCGGAAAGCACACCAGCGAGGTTTCCCCACCCGTTGATGCCGAGGAGGAGAGCGCGTTTACCCGGCTGGGGGGTGTTATCTGCGATCCAAGCGACTGTGAGCGGGGAGGCGATGTAGTTCCCACTGACGAGGACGTTGAGGGCGAGGTAGCGCGGGACAGGCCAGGAAGTGGGGAGGACGACGACAGCGGCGAGGCCTGTGACTGTGATGGCGAGGCCGTGGAGGATGGGGCGGAGGCGCGTGCGGTGCTTGTCGCTGTGGTGGGCGAAGAGGTAGAGGGTTATTGCGCCGCAGAGGTGGGGTGGGGCGGTGAGCAGGTTTGTGAGGGCTGGGGAGGGGGATTGTGTTAGGGGCGCGAGGACGAGGGGGAGGAAGACGGAGAAGGCGTAGACGGGGACGGCGGAGAGGATGTTGCAGGCGAGGAGGTGCCAGATGTTGGGGTCGAGGAGGGCGGAGAGCATGTCGTGTGGGGTGATGCCGCGGTCGTCGATGGAGGCGTGGTCTTTGGGGGTGGGGGGCTGGGAGGGGTGTAGCAGGCCGTGGGACTCGTCGGAGGGGTGGTCGTGGTCGTCTTCGTCGTGGGTGCTTGTCGGCGGTTCGGACTGCAGGGCTCGGTCGCGGAGGACGCGCGACGAGGCGTATTCGCGCTCGTCGGGCATGAGGAACCAGGCTGTCTCTACGCTGTGCGGCAGCCAGAAGTAGCCCACGACAGCGATCATCATGGTCAGACTGCCTTCCAGAAAGAACAGCACCTGCCACGACTTCCACCCGTTATCCCCGCCAGCATCCCCCTTGAAGTGCGAGAAGACCAGATAGCTGAGAAGCCCGCCCAGCGCCCCCCCAACAGCCGCCTGGCCATAGAACAGCGACAATCGTCGTCCAAACTCAAAGCGCGTGTAGAACAGCGACAAATACGAGACAGTAACGGGGTAGAATCCAGCTATCACACGTCAGCATCCATCTCCAAATCAACCCACAACCCGCATCGTACCCTCCAAGCACCCAATAACAATCCTAAGCGTATACAGCTCCCACTTCCTCCTCACCCAAACATGCAGCGCAGTGCTAACCCCCCACAACAACATACAACTCGGCACCCACAGCACCATGCCATAGCGCCTCCCCAGCGCGGCACCCAGGGGCTGCAACGCAACGAAGAACGCAAAGAAAAGCGCCACAGCGGTATTCAGATCCGTCTTCGCAAGTCCAATATCAGCAGTAAAGTGCGCAGACTCCGCATTGCCTATCTACACGCCCACCACCCACCATCAGCAACAGCGCTACAAGCAGTACGAGGAGACGGACATACATTCGACTTATCAAGCGAATTGAAGAGGAACAGCAGCGCGAGGAAGGGGAGGAGCACGCAGTCGAGCTTGCGCAGCGTGCGCCGGTGGACGCGCACGTCGACGGGGAACGCGCTTTCGAGTTCATCTGGCGGCATGGCGTAGGCGTGGGCGTGCCGTGATGTTGGGGAAGCTTGGGTGAGCTCCATGGCTTCACCGGCGGTCATGGCGTCGATCGGACGCGCCAAGATGGTCGGGCGGTGCGGACGGGCTCATTACGCTGCCGGGGGTGTCGGATGGCCGGTGGTGAGCGTGCGGTGCATGTCGTGATTGCTGCATGGTGGGATCGTCTTGCGCATGCTCGTCTTTTGTTGGACCCTGGGGTTGTTGTTGATTGGAGAGGACGGGCATGGCGCGCTCGCGTAGGTGATCGTCCTTCTCAACGTTATCAGATGCTGGAATTATTATGCAGATAGCTGCATCATTTCTACAGACTTTGCAGTGATTTATCAATTCGTCGATTTCTGCTCATCGATTTGTCAACCAGCATATCCGGGACTGTTGATAATCACGGGAAATGAATGTATTCTACACTCCCCGTTGTCTCACTCTCGATTTATCTACCTCCCTAAACGTCCTTCTACGGACATGATAAATGGAACAAACATCATAGATCTACCAAAAATATAACACGCTCGACATTTCATCCCCTCACCAGAATACATTCACACCTTCCTTGAGACAATCTCCGCTCACTCACTGTGCACATGGAGATCAAGTACCCAGACGAGCTGATAATACTCATTCCCGTTTCCCAACATGACAACCACGTACCAGGAAGAGAGATGAACGCGGTAGTGGCAGACATGCAAGTGTTGAAATGGGTAGATGGGGATAGAAAATGGGTTATCTTCGCGGGGTGAAGATGATGGGATATGTATGCAGCAGATATAATGGAAGCGGTCTAGTTCTTTGCTTGTTTCTGTGTTATGTTGTGGTGTGGGATGGGCGAGTGGGGTTGTATACACTTCCAGAAGGCGCATAGCGTCTGGATATAGTGCCTAGTCGTATTGTCCCAGACTACACACTTCCTATCCGATACGTCCAACCCCATTCATTCATCAATCCACCCGCCTAATATGTACAAGTACACACCCTCCCTAGCATCACCCTACAACTTGCTAATAAACAGCCTAGCAGCGAAAAGACGCACGCGTTGGGGCAGAATGTACTTGGACATGATGTAGATGAGGGACGGCAGCAGGACAAACGCCACCGTCGTCTCGTTGACGAAGAAGAACGGGATAAGCTGGGGCATAGCCGACTTGAGCATCGTCTATTACTCGTCAGTTCCTGTCCTGCACACACTCTCCTGCCGCCTCGGACATGGGGCATACCATCTGCTGGGCGCCAACCTCAGTCTTCTTGTTCTGCTGGGCGGCGAGCGCGGGGCGTGCGAGCAAGGCGGGGCGGACGGCCGTGGGCGCGCGGAAGGCGGCCCTGGCGAAGGGGCGGAGGATGCGGGCGTTCATCGTGGTGGATGTGGGTGTCTGAAGTGTGGGTCAGCGCGCTGCTGCTGGTGCGGATGGGGAGGGGCCAATTGGCGGGGTGTGGATTGCGAGGGGAGGGGAGGTGTACTGGACGGCGGTGCAGAGGCCCGTGGTGATGACTGGTGATGGGGGTGGTGGTCGTCGCTGGTGTTGTCGGCAAAAGCTCTTGCAGATGTCGGCGCCGGAAAGAGCCGTGTCACGTGGTGCTGGCGATTGACTTTCTCCCCGCATT
Organism: Dothidotthia symphoricarpi CBS 119687; assembly: GCF_010015815.1. Taxonomy (NCBI): domain Eukaryota; kingdom Fungi; phylum Ascomycota; class Dothideomycetes; order Pleosporales; family Dothidotthiaceae; genus Dothidotthia; species Dothidotthia symphoricarpi. The sequence continues at coordinate 158,062 of NW_022985026.1, forward strand.
GCGGACGTCTTCAACTTTGCTTTCGATGTGAGTGATGATTGGGTGTGCGAATGGTTTTGTTTGTACTGACTAGATTCTAGACTGTATTTGATCATCTCTTGCTTTGCCTAGCACGTTGCTTGGTGCTATCCGCCACTCGTCCAAGGAGACCCTCCTCATACTGGTGTAGGCACATCACGATCCCGAATGGTCACCCCACCAGGCCTAAGTACACAGTCGTCGCAAATCGTGTTCTGAACAGCTGACAATGCCACCCTCATGCTATCTCATCTCAAATGTTAGCTTCCATTGATCCGCATCGGAAAAAATGCACGACCATCAAATATAAAGACACCCATCCATCCATCCATCTCTCACCTCTCCAGCCCCCAGCCCCCACGACTCATCACGCCCCAAAATGGCAATCGAAAACATCACAATAATCGGGGTGAGCAGCCCAACCCACCGCACCACCCCCCAACTCACCCCCACCAGAACAGCTCACTCACCCACCCCATCATAACCGCCCTCCTCTCCACCCCATCCCCCACCCCCTACAAAATCTCTATCCTAACCCACCCCTCACACCCCCTCTCCCTCCCCCCACACATCCCCCCTAACACCATAACCCACAAAACCAGCGACTTCACGCCCTCCTCCCTGCACGCCGCCTTCCTCGCCCAAGACCTCCTGATCAGCATAACCTCCGGCACCGACACCGCGCTGCAAACCCGCATCATCACCGCCGCCCTCGCCGCAGGTGTGCCACGCTTCATCCCCCACGAATTCACCCACGATACGCAAAACCCGCGTATCCAGTCCCGGCTCCCCGCCTCCGCCGCGCGTGCAAAAGTCCTCGCCCACCTCGCTGCGCAGGATGGCCAGATCGAGTACGTGGGCGTAGCAACGGGGTACGCGCTCGACGCCGCGCTCGCCAGCGGGGAGATGGGCTTCGATCTCGCGTGGCACAGCGCGACGATGCATGGGGCTGGGACGGAAGTGTTCCCCGCCTCTAGCCTCGCGTATGTGGGGCGCGTTGTGGCTGCCGTTGTGCGCCGCTGGGATGTAGTGCGGAATTCGTATATCTATGCTGCGGGTGTGTTGACGTGCGCGGAAGAGGTGCTGGGTGCGGTTGAGCGGGTTACGGGGAGGGAGTGGACGGTGGGGAGGTATGGGGTGGAGGAATGTGTGCGCGAGGGGGGGGAGAGGATTAAGCGTGGGTTTCTGGATTCGGGCGTTGAGTTGCTGGAGAGGAGTTTGCTTTATGATGGGGGGGTGGGGGGTGTGGAGCCTTTTCGGACGCGCGGTGCAAGGGAGATTTTGGGGCTGGAGGGGGAGACGGTGCAGGGTGTTGTGGAGGCGGCGTATCATGCGTTTAAGCACAGGGCGGAGGGGTGTGGGTGTTAGGTATGGGGGTGTTGCTGTCGGGGGGTGTTTGGTTGTCCTGGGACGCAATAATCGGCGTGATTAAGGGCCGTATACTCAACAGGTTATGCGCGTCTATCCATATACTAACTATATTATATACCTTGTCAAAACCAAGTATAGCAGATGCCGAACCTGCAAAGACAAAGAAAGTGTGATTCGAAAAGATTGGAGTCTGGTACACAGAGATGCCTGGAACGTACGTGTCAGTAGCATACCCACACTCCAGAACACCTTGTAACGAGCATGATGATACCATGCCAACGTAGGACCGCAACATTCTAGAAAATACCTTAGCAAGCTGTGTTGTACACACACACACATACACACGCGACTGCGTTCTTTCTCTCGCTCACGAGGACGGGGATGCGGATGTAGGGAGAAGGG